>NC_069128.1:38891667-39016997 GCF_026914265.1 Mya arenaria | reverse complement strand
ACCCAACCCCCCCCCGCAAAAAAAATGATAGGAGATACAAGTCTACACTTCAATATATGATACTGGTGTTGCCATTCATCACTTCCCTGCAAAGATATAATAACTGATTTTAAAGTTTAACTTTAACCTAGCTACAGCTGTACATTCATTTTACATCTATTAATTTATACACAATGTGTACATGGACTTGTTGCATCTGCATTATAATAAATGTTTTTAAAATATTTATTGATATTCCACAAGAAGACTCGAATCAAATTTGGGACCAATCTCTTTTGTTACTTATTTCCTATTTTTTCTACAATTATGATATCAAACATTGAAATATATATGTGATTGTGAACAGGTAAATGTAAGC
This sequence comes from Mya arenaria, assembly GCF_026914265.1. Taxonomy (NCBI): domain Eukaryota; kingdom Metazoa; phylum Mollusca; class Bivalvia; order Myida; family Myidae; genus Mya; species Mya arenaria. The sequence continues at coordinate 39,016,639 of NC_069128.1, read as the reverse complement.
ATAAAAAAATATTAATCATTTTCAGTTTCAGGAAATAAAATTTTTGGTCTCAAAACATGACCAAGTCCATTTAAGAGCATTTTGGCAATTGCAAAGGAAATTGAGATGACACTCATTTCTGTGAGCATGCATACAAACAAAGCACATGTTAAACTTCAAAATGAATTAATCAAAGGTGTTCGTCACATTGCCTGGATACAGTAATACATTTATTTTTATTTTTTTATTATTAATATTTATTTTTTTATTTTTTTTTTTGGTCAAAATAGTGAATATATGTCATTTAAAATATATTCCACAATTGTCCATGAAAGAAAATGAGTATATTATATAAATAGATATAATGCTACTTAATAAATATACAAGTGTAAATGAACCAAACGCATGTATACACACACAATACATGCATGTTTCTACAATTATATAGATTATTATTTAACACGGCGTATTGGTAAACAGCTCTTTTTTATAAATAAAACATTTTGCACTTCTTACCTGTGAAACGTTTTTGCTAAGAGATCGCTGTCAAGGAGACAAGTCAATCTTGTGGTGCATATTAAGCTACTTTCCGTTGTCTCATGAAATTTCATATTTGGCTTTGATGGTATGTGTAATTCTAGAACCAGTCTGACCCGAAGTAAGCACGCTCAAGTCACTCAAACAGGAATTCAATGTCAAAGACTTCTCTGTGTTAAACACTTTCGGTCCAAATATTACAGCTGTTGACACTTGTACGCGAAACGTCTCGCGGAGTTCATGAACCAATGAAATAAGCCGTTATAAAATCTTACTCGGAAACCGGAAGTCAAGGGTGGTAGAAAATCTAGGAAAACAGAAAAATGGGAATAAAGTCAAAAAATCGTATGATGGCAAATTTCTTCGCGGGCTAAGGTGGAGTGTTCGAAGATAGATATCATATCCTTAAATTCCGATGCTGTTAATCTGCAGAAGTTTTTTGAACTGAGTAATAAGATGATTACGTGACTCGGGTAGAGAAACGTTCAATACCATATTAGTATATTATACAGTACAAAGTGCATAATTAAAAGAAAATATTTTTTAATAGTTTTTCACATATTCGGTATTATAAATTTTAGTAAGGAATTATAAGATTTGTTTTGATTTAAAAAAAAAATGATTACGTATGAAAATCCGGTGCCAGTGTTGCCGCTCCTATGATCTTCAGATTATCTTCCTTAATAATGCAATCATTATATAGTGCAGTAACATTAAGCGTATCATAATTGTGTACACCGATCTTTCAATAACACATCTTTACAATGTAATAAGAAATGATCAGATGTATTCAAATTGCTGCAGAACGACACAAAATCCACAAATCTCAATATTTTCTAAGGAAAACAAATAATAATGGCTTGTCATCCAAGCCAGGCAACTCATCTGTCCAGCAATTATAATGGCAGCCAAGCCAAATGTACTTGTGTCACCAGGAAAACATAACGTAAATACATTGTACACTTTTCATGCGTTTCTGTTCGCTTTATGTCACATTTTAGGTTTACTAAGTTTAATGCCACATTTGACATATATATGTATAAATGTTTATATATATGCACACACATATATTGATATATAGAATATCTTTCTAATGCACGATTGTGAAGCCCTGTGCAATCTTTATTGTATAGATGTTACTCAATATTCGATATATTTATTGTATTTGAGTCAAAAATAAATTAAACACCAGAATGATTTTTTTTTTGGTAATTAAATTTAACCAATATAACCTATATGCAGTAACGTGGTATTATTATTTTTGCCTGAACGTTTTCTTAAAAACTTGTAGATATCGCAATTTATTTCATATACGCAACACTTATTTCAATGCCCGTGCTTTTGATTTCAATCATCAATCATGTTCTTCCTTTTATCCACCCGCCTTAATTGTACAGTGTAGGGATTATAATATGCCGAAAAACATAGTTTTAGAAATGAAATTTCATGGATGCTTATATTAAAATCAAAATGGTTCGATTGTATCTTGCAATGAATTATCCTGTACAGTGAATTTTCATGTTCAATATATTGTATTGTATATTTGTACTTTGTACTGATATGCATTCCATCACGTCTAATATAACGTTTTTCATTCCTACTTGCAGACGCACCATCCGTCCCCGGGAATCCCATATAAAGGCCGCACATTCACAGGATACTTAAGTACCGACACTGAGAGCGGGCTGCTATGTAGAAGGTTAAAGGCGGCGTTTAAGAGAGGGGTGATGTTCGTCTTGGGGAAGGAAGGAAGAATTGTCCTGGATGGCGTCTCATTGTATAATGGTTCAGTGTATAATCGTCGGTAAGAATAATCTAACATATAATAATAGTCTGCTTTGGGTGTTCAGGAGGGGATAAGAGATAATTGTTGTGAAGTAGGGGAAATATGTTCTAAATGCCGTTTCTTTAAAGAAGCCCATGTTCTGGATTGTTGTAGTCAGGGTAAGCAATTTTTAAAAGCATAAAAATTATAACGTTTTCATAGGTCAGAGGGGAAGTTCAATATAAGTAAAATTAGTTAGGTCTACATGACGTATAACTTGAGCGGCTTATGAATGTTTCTTTCAAGGCGTATGAATGATTGTTTTCATGTTTTGCGGTAAAATAAGATGTTTTATCAGTGAAATAACAGCAGTTAAAATATAAATTTGATATTTAGCTTCATACTAAGGAATGGAAATATCAACTTCAAGAACCCTTTAAAGCAATTGCATTCACTTCCCTTTTACCTGAATGAATAGGGCACTTTATAATCTGTAAATGATGACAGATAATAATTGATCGTAAGGACAATTTGCATATAATTCACTGAAGATGTGTTTAGAAACACAACTGATCGCTCATTAGGAAAATGTCAATTCCCAATTTTCGAACGTATTTGTTTCAAAACATTTCCTCCCGGACAAAACATAAGACGAAAACAAGTTAAAATGTTTATACCTCAACTCCCATTCCTTAAATGAACTGCCTTTCGGCAATTGCGTTCATCAATCGATGAACGCAACATCTTCGGATATGTTCGGATTGTAATTCATTGCATAACAATATACATGAAAGCTATTGATCTTGTTATTGGTTGTATTGTGTAATTACGTCAGCCACAAGATTTTGCCAAAACAATTTTAGATTGCAAGAGGTTGCATAAGTTTAAATGAAAATATATTTGGAAATAAACAACTAACCGTTTATTAGAAAAAATGGTAATTATGTTTTCACATTTTTTCATGAACTTTGAAGAGAATGTGCGAACATTTGCTTTCATTAAAACCGATAAAAACAACAGCTCGAACATAAATAGGATGTTATATCAATGTTATCAAATATCTTTTTAAACTCGAACTTTCAAATGTTAGCTCAGTAAATGGCCGCGTAGTAAATTGGTTATGTACTAATGCCCTGTTTTAATTTAAAACTGCTTATTATAAATAATAAATGGCCGCGTAGTACTTTAATCATACCCTGTCTAAACGTTAATTAATGTTGATAAAACAAAAACGACTGAATGTAAACTATAAAAAGTGAGTTAAGTGCGTTAAGTGCGTTAAGGGCGTCCTTGGGGTAGCAGCGGGGAAAATTGTTTAAAATGGGTATTTATAAAATGAAATACAAATTAAGCTCAGAAAAGAAACTTTATTTCATTTTATTGTAACATGTTATTTAATTTCACCCTGGATCAAAGAAATATATAGTTTAACCTGTGGATTCGCAACTCGTACAAATATGTTTTCTAAGAAGCTCATGAAATAAATTACGATCTTTCACTGAATTGAACAAATATCCTCTATTTCACTGTGACAGTTACCGTGAAAATTAACATTGTTGAACACTGCAGCCCTGAATTCAAGAATTTTCGAAAATAAATAAACCACAATGTAGCTCTTTTGTTTAAATGCCTCAAATCATTTCCCCCAGTGCTCGAATAAGCTTTACAAGGTAATGATTTATACTGTTTAATTGAAGTTTTGATTACACTATAATTAAATTGTATTCGGATATATAATATAGAATGTAGACAGATTTCAAGAGGTCAGGAACAATTTTATGAGTACAGAAGAACCAGTTTGCTTTGGTTTTATTTATACGTTGCATTTGAAACAAAGTTCAAATAATCATATAACACGTTGTAAGTATGAGTTACATGTATTTGTATATTATTAACGTTACTATCCAACTAATGTGACTCCCGAGTCCTTCCTACATGAGTGTGATCCCAGATGTTACCTATAAAATAAATAGTTATAGTCTACCGTGAAGCGGGTCTCCTTTGCATCACGCTGATTACATGTATATGTAGTTAAATTCTAATTTTAGAGGTACTGTAGCATACACTGATTACACACGTACCTTGAAAGTGGAACTGGCTGCCAAAGGTATCACAGAGGCAAATATAGATCAGACGGATGAGCTGTACGGGACCTTGACAGTTGGCGGTCGATAACCTGCATTAGTGTTATGTTGTTGAAATACTTACTACAAATGATGTCATATATTCAAAACAATGCATACTGGTGTTGTATATAGAATGTCTATACCATGGCATGCCAATCTGGAATCTTTCTCCCTACCATCGAATTCGCTTTTGTGAATTTTCTTGAACTTAGACTTATATTTTATTTTATTTTGGAAGCGCTGCAAGTATCCATTGAATCTGTATTATATCATAATTTAGGTTTCAACGTTTCAGTCGTTTCATAATATAATCCCAAAATGTATTCATTGTCATACTTTGTTTCCAAAATAAATATGAGTTATTAAAATGCTTTGTAATCGATATTATACTGTATTCTAGATGTACATATTAATCGGAAAATAAAGAGAGACATTGTATACATGCTTTGTTTCAAACTTGACCTTGAATGTTCATAACACCCACTTGTTTTAAAGATATATGGCCTATGCCTTACTTGTGATTTCTGTATCTTTACGGCTTGACATCTCTCCGTTCTCCGCTATTTCTTATAATAACATGTACATGCATTACAATCGGCCGTATATATCCGTTGTAAGGCGTCAAATATCGAGAGTTATAGGGTTTTATTACCACAAACAGTGGGTCGTATCAACGACAGTATATACTCGCCTCCATTCCTTCTGTTAGTCGTATTGTACTTTTATTGTGTCGCACTGAATTAGATCCAACTCACATAGTTTTTTTTTAGATCGAGGACGGGTCCATACTTCAATGATAGAGGGTGTGTGACATAACTCAGAATAATAACTAAAGCCGGGTCAACAACCGGCTATATCAGAACAGCTCTTTAACTTGGACATACGTGAAAGTATGTGTAAACCCTAACAACTTGAACACGAATACTATACTTACATCACATATGACATGTGTCTTTTAATGAATTATTGTTTAGATACGTGTTTTAAACATATGCATGCAAGTAATCCTGAAGGATGCTTGAGTGTAAAGAGAAGTCGTACAGTTGATTGATCATAAACGTGACAGCTTCTGATACAATATATGTTGGGCTCGATCCAAATTTCCTCTGCTTCGAAAACTTCTTCTGTACTAAATTGTTCCATGGAAGGGGACCTTACATCTCCAAAAATTGTTTTAGCTTGAAGATGTTTCCATTATGCTTAAATAAATTATATTAACTGTATATTCAAATTTTATATACCCCATGCAAATAACCATGAACAAAAATACTTAAGTATGTGGTCTCGTCGCTCATTTGTAAATGTTAATTTTGACATATCGACGTTTTCATCAGTACATTTTATTTATGTTCATGTTATCATATTTAAACTGAATCATATGACTGTGATGACGAATACCTATGTATACATGTGTATGTTATGTGATTGAACAAGACAAAGTAAAATAGGTAAACAATGTAAATATGTAATGCATAGAATAGTTGCTCACATGTTGAAATATATTGCGATATTAAAACAGAAGCAAAACAATACATTCAACTGAAACAAATACAGTTTAATTGTGTTCCTAAAATGTTGTAAAATGACCGAAAATTGTAGTTTTTGAAACTTACCATTTTGTAATTTAACGTAACGTAATTTAGAAAAAAATATCGTAAAATATGTATCCACGCATTACTATATTTATGCGTATCATGTTTAAATATAATTCTTAATATGCAAGCAGTTATTATAGGTTCAAAGGAATTGTTTAATGTATTAATGTTTTGAAATATTTGAGGTAGAACCGGACGACCCAACACATAACATCAAATAACTTGATTTGTATTTGTGCGAAAAATGACGCTAAACAGCTTTATGACTTCACCTAATTACTTGTTCAATTCAAACCTTGTGCTAGAAAATGTACAATCAAATTAACATTTTTTTTTCAGAAATCATGAAGTTTCTATCTAACCTTTCTAATGACAAGACACAATCATAAAGTACTCTAATATCATTTAAATTGGTTTCTACTAACATATAAATGATTTACTCGCGTAATGCATTTTAAAACGAGTATATGTAGTTGTAATTTTACCTTCAAGGACTGATATTTGGCGAACTGAAAGTATCGATAATCAAACATTTGAGGTAATCAAAACGAGAATGATAGACAAATATATTGCCAAAGCTGGTACGCAGATATCAATAATTCACCTAGATTAAGAACATACGCCTTATTAAAACAGCTTTCATTAGAGAAAATATTTAGAAACAATCCATGAAAACAAATTTCGACATGCTCTTGCATGATTTAGAACTTCCGCCCATAGACTTGGAATCGAGACGGGCAGATATACTAACACACCCGTAAATGACAGAATATGTGTATCATGCAATCAGAATCAGGTAGAATCTGAATTTCATTTTCTACCTGTGTGCCCAAGATAAAGGGAATAGAAACATTTTTTTTTAAGCCTTATTTTGCCACTGGCCAACGTTAAATAATTTGAATCCATGTTAAGTTGTAACACAAAAGAAAACACATATAGACTAGCAAATATATTTACTTTGTTAACCAGCTAGGGAGATTTTACATAACTAGGCTTGTATTTCCTTTTATATACCTGAATTGCTGTTATTTTAATGTAGTGATACTAACAAATTTAGCTATATTTCTATTTTTATAACAACACTCAAACAACTATAGGATGTTATATCATTCATGTTAAATTGCTCTAAAAAATTGTATTTCTGAACTTTCTCCATTCATTGTATTGTATGTTATATGCTATGAACATTGTATAATGTTTTACGCAATGAACTTATCATATCGTTCGTATCGTATATTATGTTATTTATGATTTAAATATTTTGTTTTCAAGTTAAGCTATTTGGTCTTTGTTTGAGACTCATATGCTGCAAAATGGAATGCTAAACTTTCAAATACATTTAAACACTATGCACTCCTATTTCAGCTGATACTTTAGATGTTATCAACTTACACCATTCTTGATTCTTTTGAATATGTGCAGTTGAAATGTTTTATGACAGAATGACATTTCTTGAAAGACAGATATCTTTTTTATTACCTTAAATTACTGAAATATAATATCCCTGAGTGAATAAGAGTTTTATTAAATACAGAAATTGAATCTTGCATTAGTATTTTAGCTTCTTCTTGTCAAATTTCTTTTCAAGCCAGCATTTGCATTTTATAAATAATACAATGTTTCTGATCGAATACCATAGGAATGCGTCCAAAGAATACCCCAAGGTGCAAATTTGCCCCACGTCGCATTAAAACATATCATATGGATATCTGATATTATTGTTTTATAATGCACTTATAATGCGCATTCAAAATCAGTTCAAATCGCGGTTATATCATTCATGTTAAATTGCTCCAGAAAATTGTATTTCTGAACTTTCTCCATTCATTGTATTGTATGTTATATGCTCATTATGAACTTGTATAATGTTTACGCAATGAATTTGATCGTATCGTATCGTATCGTATATTATTGTTAATTTCTGATTTAAATATTTGTTTTCAAGTTATAAGCTATTGCGTCTTTGTTTGAGACTCATATGCTGCCAAAATGGAATGCTAAACTTTCAAATACTTTAAACACTATGCACTCCTATTTCAGCTGATAATTCAGATGTTATCAAACTTACACCATTCTTGATTCTTTGAATATGGGCAGTTGACATGTTTTATGACAGAATGAAGTTTCTTGAAAGACAGATATCTTTTTACTTACCTTAAATACTGAAATATAATACTTGAGTGAAATAAGAGTTTTATTAAATACAGAATTGATATCTTGCATTAGTATTTTAGCTTCTTCATTGTCAAATGTTCTTTTAAAGACAAGCTATTGCATTTTATTAATATATACAATTTCTGATCGAATTACCATAGGATGCGTCCACAAGAATACCCCCAGGTGCAAAATTTATGCCCACGTCGCATTAAACATATCATATGATATCTGATATTACTGTTTTATAATGCACTTTATAATGCGCATTTCAAAATCAGGTTCAAATTCATTGATATCAAAATGCAAATATGACCAATATCGACAGGGCTATTACTTATTTTTTCATTTTATTTGAAAAAGTCATAACATTAATAAATCACTAAACATTTTTAATATATTTTCATTCTCTTTTTCAATATTAAAAGTCAAGCTAACCATAAATATCCCTACTTAGCGCGTCCAGTGTTTAACAAGCTTTATATAAAAAAACATACATGCCAATTTTCTGGAGACCATCTCAGGGAGATTCGTTCAGAAAGGCTGAACATTCAGAGGGATTGATAGAAGTATTCAGGGGTGACTATTTTAGCAGGTCTAAGTTGCCAAAATTTCAATTATTTTTAGACGCCAAGTACAAAAAAATGTATTCACATAATTTTGCTATAAAAAACCTCTAACTTTTTTATTATACAGAATAATTTTTGTCAGTGATTTATCATATTCTTATGATACACTGTCTATTATATATTTTAATACAGTAAATTAAATTTACCTTCTCCAAAGTCTTTAAAAAATTCCTGCTTAATACTATAAGCTATGATGACGTTCAGACAAATAGAATGGAATGAATTTTATTAATTTCTTCCTATTCCAAAATAGTAATATTTCATTGCCTTTAATCATTACTTCAAATTAATTGATCACTTGTTGTTAAGGTTTCCTTTTGGCAAATATCAAACTTTTTTAAACAGTCATTTCACCCTTGTTTCACTCACATACTGTGGTTTCACTTTGTCATTATTGCCTGATGTAAAATCTCAAAAAAAAAAAAAAAATAAAAAAAAAATAAAAAAAAATGTGGTTACAGTTAAGCCGTATTATTATCAAACAAGCACCAGCCGGTTTTTACAAATGTCAAACCAGAGCTCATTCAACCACATTTTGGCTACCATCTACCAAAATCTGCCATATGGCCACCAAAGACTACTCAAGTCAACTGTGTGTCCAAAAACCATTTGCCAGTCCATACTGTGCCAAACTTACAATAAAGGAGTACCAAATAAACAATTGTTTTGCCAAAACTTGAGACCATTAAGTAGTGTTGGGAATCGGACAGAAAAAATTACTATTGATAATTGGTTTATGAAACCGATCAATGATCGATTATAATCAATTTAATTATTATTTAATTATCTTTGGTCATTTAAGGCATGCACATACAGGATATGACACGTTTTAAGCACCAATGTTCCCATGCAATATTGTTTGTACATTTCTTTGTATAAATTGCATTATTTATTCAAAAACGCAACTGTCCTTTGTGTTTACAAGTTACTATTACATAACATGAGGCAGAAACAACAGGCGCTGATTTTTGTCCTACATTTAGTAGTGTATATATGTGTACAATAATAACAAAGAAAGATATCAATTTGTTTTGTGTTTCCAAATTTCACTATCAATTGTTGCGGACGTAGGCCTTTCCAATCAATTGTCGCCGACGTATGCCTTTACGATCAATTGTCGCCGACGTAGGCCTTTCCGATCAATTGTCGATTATTATTGATCATCGGCACAACACTAACAATAAGTGTAAAGAAATCCTATATAGGTTCTCAAGTCAATTCTTGTTGTCATTCAAACATTTAATTGACCAAGAAAGGGTCTGTATTTCATCAATTTGTAGAACATGGTTGTATGGTCCAATGGAGTACTTTGACCACCTCTGTTTAGTGACCATGCCAGGTCGAGCTCCCATGCCTGTCGTGTTAATTATATATTCTTAAAGAGTGTTCAAGTCTCTTAAAGTAATCAAGGCTCTTTTGGTTCGCCTATAAGTACTCTTTTGAGAAGTCAAAATAAGCCAACTTTCAAATGATCTATTTATATATTTTTACAATCATGAACACACATGCATTAAAAGGGTAAAAAAAACAAAACAAAAACATATTGGGTATCATCAAATGACAAAAAATATAATGTGAAGTTCTATAAATACAACAAATCATGATCAAAAAAGACTGCCAATACCCAATTACAGTTTGCCAGAAACATATCCAACACCAGATGATTCATGTGCATCACTCACTTCACTTCTTATTTCTCTTTATAAGGCAAGAGGAACGAGTTACACGCCAGAAAAAGGACAGTGAATATTGGAAGGGCTGAAAGAAAGAAGAGCTGAACCAGATTTTCTAGACATGATTTATAGACTAAACAAACTGACATTGGCCATGAGGTTTATAAAATACATTATGTCATTTTGATAATCTGGTGATTTAATGTACTTTTTGTTATATGAAATGGTATTACCTGCTATACTAGTGATAAAATGTACTATCATTGGTATATTACATTAAATCAAGTTCAAGTTCAATATTTTATTTGCTAAAGGCCACCGGCCCAAGACAACAAATATGTATATTACAAATGTGCAAAAGCAACAATGGTAACATCGGTTGAACAATTTACAATATAATACAAACCAATTAAAAAACAAACGAAATGAGAGAAAAATCCCACAAGAAACCAACAAGAGTATGGGAAAAAAGAACAAAAAAACAAAAAAAACAAAAAAACACAAAAAAAAACCAAAAAAAAAACACGAAAGCTAAAGAGTTAAGAAATAAGAAGTGCAAGTCGGAATACAGATTCGAATGTGTAGCATGCATTAAATACCTTTTCGAAACGAAATAGAAGGGATCTAAAGAGTACACATTGTAATAAAATACTATACACAATACTCTAGCACAGAAAAACACCCCTGCAATAACTTGCATCCGTCTAAGTAATCGAGACGTCACCCACGTAGGTGTGGTTGATCTAGTGGTACCCACCGATACGTCAGGCACACATTCAAAGGCCCCCGAGATCACAAGTAATTACAGATGTTACACAATTAATATCATTACCGAACAAAAGTACACAAGTTACTGAGGTAAGTATTAATTTTACTTATAACATTTTTACAACGCTTGTAGTAAAGTATTTCTATGTTGCATAGCAAAAGTATATATACATAGCAATATCCCTTAACAATTTCATTTTTGTACGCATCAAGATGATACAAGTGTAAAAGTGGCATTTCATAATATTTCCTTGGTAAATATGTTTTTCTAATATTAGAGTAAAAAGGACATTTGAGCAAAAAATGGTATTCTGTTTCAATAACATTTTTACATAATTACAAAACCTTTGATCACGATGAATATTAGAGTATCGACCATATTCAATCTCAAGGTTATGTGATGAGCATCGGAAACACGCAAGAGCATTTCATATTTGCGTAATATGACGCAGTCTAAGTAAATTTCATGGCACAAACTTGATTTAAAACAAGAGTAAAATTTAAGTTTTTCAGAATCTATAATAGAAGAATGCCATTCCTGGCGATACTGGTCATTAAGTGATTGTTTCAACAAAGCAATAAAATGAGATTCATTCAATACTTCTTGGTTATACCAAACGTATCCAAATCCAAACTAAGCAAATAATCTTTACATATGTCACCAATTCCTATGACCATGTTGGTCTGCCATCATAAGCATACTATAAGCCTTTTTAATATATCTGTCATCTCCTACCTTCAAAATTCTAATCCAGTAATTAATAACCCGCTTTACAGATTCAATTACATAGGAAAACGACCACACTCGCCTAATACAGCAACATTGTTAGTTTTTAGTGGTAAACTCATATAGCGCTTACAGGCATTAATGTGGACTTGTTCTACCACACATAATCGTTCTACACCCCAAATCTCTGAGCCATATAACAATACTGGTGCAACTTTGCTATCATATATCTTAAAAAATGAAGATTTAGATAAATGGCCATACTCATATAGTTTTGACAAAATAGATATTAGAATTCGTTTTGATTTGTTTGCTTGTTCCCCTGCCATTTTTGGTAGAGATAACTGCCTCGTTAAGGTGACGCCGACATATGTAAAACTATTTACAACCTCTATTGAACTACATTAAATCAATTTAAGGACTTGCTATTGAACATACTATCTCGATCATTATCTTCTTTTACTTTTGCACTATAATTTAAGAAAACACTTGGATGCCAGCCAAGTGCGGGGAAAACTAATAACCATAAAGTCGAATTTAATACATTTTTATCTAGCTCTAGCTACATGCTTTGCTGAAAGATTGTACAAGGAATAATTAAAGAATAGACAGTTTATTTTTGGATGCAGGTTCAATAAGTCACATGAGCCGTGAGACAAAAATAAACATTTAAAATGACATCGTAATTCGAGCATTTGAAGATTACCTTTTAAGGTATGTGCTTTAACAATTTGATATGCTATGCAGTAACTTGTACAGATAAGAAAGGGCATGATAAAAGAAAACTTGAACGTCTTATAATACAGTGCCAACATGGTGCAAAATAGAAATCCTATTCAAGTGAACGTTTTAACGGATTAAACATCACACATTTCAAAGACAGCAGTATCGAACATTCAATACATACACACCAATGGATGGATTCTGCAATACATAAATGTATATGTTACGCAACATAATATAACAACAAAATGAGCTATATTGTCTTTGTTAGGTAGATCTTAATTTAAAAGTTTTATGAAAGTATGTACTTCACTTTATGAGATAAGTAATATGAGTACTTTCGAAGACTTGTTTTAATTTATGCATACAAGGATTGGACAAGTAATGTTTAGAAATGCATATTTTACATTAGATTCATCCGATCATTTTACTGCCCTTATATGTATAATGCATACTAAGTGAGATTCAGTCAATATCTTAATTCAACACTCGAAATTTGCTTTCATTTAGGGAGTGACGTCAAATCTTTGTGTATGTTCATGACGTCATTTCCTGTTTATGTATATCAAATACCAAACGTTTCAAACTTTTGTCACAAAACAAACAATATATATATCTTTTAAGATGACAATTGAATCATTCTATTTAATAAATGTTGATCATATATGATGCTGAAATACTGACAATTATGCAAAAGCAGTCCTATTGTATATTTATAAAACTTGCGGAGGGCTAGTCATTATTTTACCTTCAGAAAAATGAACAATGCTAAATTATAAAATATTTAAAACCCCCCCAGATATGTTGGTAATAAGAAATGGGAAGCAATAAAGTATAACATGTGATACGTATATATATTTATGAAAAATGATTGCGACATTGGAATATAAGTAAAAAGGCTGTATATCTCAAGTCCAATTATTTATGCATTACATTATATTGAAGAATATTCTTAGCCAGTAACCCCGCTTACTTATTTGAAATGCTTTATTGTTAATGGCATGTTCCATTTAACTTCAGCGCATCAGGCCCTATAAAAATAGCACTGTCTTAATTAAAATACACTTTAAAGCACCTGTTGATCGAACTGTGCACAACAGTTAAAGAGTATAAACATATTTGCACCACTTGTTTTTAAAGTATTCTAGATTGAATATATACGAACAAACAAATTAAATTTAAATGAACGTGCATGCTACATAGTCAAATGAATTGTATTCCTATCTTTATTGCATATCGATTACGACATATCCTTGGCGACCGAAATGCCGGCCATCAAATCTAATATTATAACCTTTGGCCTGCACTATAAAGAGGAATGTTTCGTAAACGACGTAAACGAAAAGCTTATATGAAATATAGAAATTTAATGATGTTAATAGTTCAAATTAATTGCAGTAATCACAGTAATCACAGTATGTACAGATTCCACCATGAAATCTTAAACCTGTGAAAAAGTTAAATGAATAACTAAACGAATAGTCTTAGTAAAATGATACTACTGTAGTTTTTAATATCTACAGTTAAAGTTATCAAAACGCGTATATATGCGTTTATGGTTGCATTATATGGACGATTGATTAACAAATTTATGAACACGAAAACATGTCTTGATGTATTACAAATTAGATGTCTTCCCTTTCAAAAATACTTGACTATATATAAAGGGACAAAATATATAAAACATTATCAAGGTTAAGTTAAGAGAATGATGTGCAATTTTGTTTAAGTAGCTTGAATTGTACTATACCGAATACAGTAACAATAACAAGTATGTATATGAATAATTGTATTGAGTTGAACAATAACCTTCAATATAATAACACTATGTTAAATAAATAGGTGTATTACATTTTACATTTTAATCGGAAAATAAAGACGAAAATGCCGACCATGTTTACATTGAAACAGAAATTGCATTTCCTTTACAAACTATTTAGAATATATTTATTTCTCATTGTTTTGCTCTGTATCTAAACGGTTTTGCTTTGCTGACAGGTAACATTGTTAGTCGTGGCGTATTGCTTAGTTTATAACCCCAGGTCAAAATGATTCTCTTTTTGATATAAGAGAACATCATTGTTAAACATAGCGTACTCGTTATTGGTTAAATCTGCATCACCACATTTGCCCTCATTTTTGTTTAGAAAGTGCCATTACGAATATTGGAATTCGCGTTTGCTGGTAAACCAAGGACAACGTTTGCTTTAAGAGGTTCACATTATGTCAAATGACATACTTGCAACTAAATATAGGACAAGCTTAACTTTGTTTGGGTTTTGAAGGTAAACATTGTCCTTTTAGATAAACCAGGACACATTTGCTGATATATTTGGTGTAGGGGATAACAGTGAAAAAACATTCAGTGCATTCATTTATATTTTTTTTGGTTTAGGAGGGTTGTAATGTGAGTCTTGTTTTACTCATTATGTGATATACCTAGTTTGCATAGGCCGAGATCGAGTCCGCGCTCGCTTCTCACCAAGGCAACCCATGTTCTATATTCCGTCTGTGTTCATGTGAGTTTGGTTAGTGGTCACCAAGCCGGAAAAGAGGGTGTTTTGAGGTGTCCCACCCAAAACAAGCAACATTATCGCGCAACATCGCACCAACGAGCGTGACTAAGAACAGGTTTAATACTCTACTGAACAATAGTGGTAAAATACATAATGTTTAAAATTATCTTACAAGAGATCAATATTTTGTATCTTGTTTTACTGGCTAAACCGGGCTTATTGTTATGTTTTTATTTCTAAGAAACGTTTGCCTCGATGATTTAGTAACATCTAAGATAATCTAGGACAATTGTGCCTGTGTACTCATTTTAATTTAATTAGGTAAGGTTATAAATCTTGGTGTGTTCGTTACTGGGTAAACATCAAGTTTGACTTATTTAGGTTTCAGAGGCAAAGAATTGTAAACTTGTAAAAGCCAACACCAAGTACAAATTTGCCAAGACATAAATTGTAGAAATTGGTGCACTTGTTATTGATTTAACATAGGAAAAGTGTCCACTGCTTTTGTATAAGGGATATCAACTGTGTGTTTTCATTACATACTTAAAGTCAATGGTAACACCGTGGCGTCAAGCTATAATGCAGAAAACTTTCTTAGACAAATCTTTGTAGACTTTTTTTCTGTTTCTCTTAAGAAGATACGAAATGTGTTCAAACTGATAAGCTGGTAACTGATTAGCATTAACAGATCGTAAGTGATGTATACAACTTACGAGTTGATTTTTTTGATATCCTAAAGCAAATGCACGTTTTAAGAAACCATGTTTTGTTCTATATTGAGAGTGTTTTCTTTGTTTCTGTCTACACATTTACTCTCATAACGTAACGGTTACAAATACGATATGCTTAACTACAGATATTATGCGGATTATTAACAACGATAATTACATATATCGCTCGCTTGTTATCGAACGTTGCTATTCGAATCATGGTGTTAATCTGTTACGTCGTTTGCGACTGGTGGTCCTGTTCAATACCATTAATTCGGGTTGTTGGTGCCGTGTCGGCTATTGATTTATAATCACGCAAGGCATATAAACGTGATTTATGTTTGCGAGCTTGTTCATACTGTTGATGACGCCAGTTTAGATTATATAAATTAAATAAGCCATTAGTCTGCCAAAACGTACAATCAGTTAAAACGTATTTGTAGTTTTATTGCTGCAGTCGGTGGAAAACGACTATGATAAAACGTCTTTGTAGTTTTA
This sequence comes from Mya arenaria, assembly GCF_026914265.1. NCBI lineage: Eukaryota > Metazoa > Mollusca > Bivalvia > Myida > Myidae > Mya > Mya arenaria. The sequence continues at coordinate 39,000,239 of NC_069128.1, read as the reverse complement.
TAGCTGCAGTCGGTGGAAAACGACTATGTTAAACGTCTTTGTAGTTTTATAGCTGCAGTCGGTGGAAAACGACTATGATAAAACGACTTGAATCATCAAAAACATACGTTGATATATTAATCGTGTTCATTTCTGCACATAAGAGAAGGACAGAATAAAATCATATAGGACGCAATCTTGAATCACAGAACCAAAAGGTTACACAAACTATATAATATATAACGACTACTTTAATGCGGATTATTAACAAATATACTCGATTATACCATTTGTTAGTTATCGAACGTTGTTATTCAAAAAAAGTGTAAATCTGTTACTTCGTTTGCGACACTATGATTTAATGTATACATTTGCACTAAAGTGGTCCTGTTTACTACCATTAATTCGGGTTGTTTGTGCCGTTACAAGTACCTATTTATATTCACAGACATTATATAAAGGTGATTAATGTTCGTGTGTGTGTTCATACTTTTGATGAACGCCGGCTTACATCAATTATTTTAATAAACTCTTTACAAAAAGCTCTTATGCTATCGTTGAAAACTTATTTTATTCCAAAACTGTCCTAAGGAGCCTAATGTAAGGAATCAAATTGTCGGCTTTTTAAAGACTGCTCACACAAAAAACGTTTAAGAAAGAAACAGTAAGTATGTCTCAACATAGCTTGAATTCCAATAAATCCGATTAAGAGAGATAATTTGGAATACTTAAGTGCATTAGAAAGATGATTATGGTATAACTTAGCAGACGGCTGGTGCATTAACATGTGATTTTCCGAATGACTAAAGCATTCGTTGTAACCTGAAATTCAACTGATAACACACGGCAATAAATTATACTTATAAAATGTTGACCATTTTAAAAAGGTATTTGATCATTACATTGAAACAATTTGGTATTGTTGGACCGCATTTTCGAAGCACAACATAAGAGTAGGGATAAAATATTATATTCTTTTGGCAACCATCTCAATTCATGGAACAAGCTCAATACATGTATACATCGAAAGTAAACTAGAAATAATAATGCTAGAAATTAATACTACAACACACAAAAATGCAAAATGATTATGAGTGCCGTTTAAATGCACAATACAAGAATAGTGCCGCTGATTGAGAATGGTTATAAGGCAAGGCGTGGGAATTCATCATTTAGTTCCGTTTTTGAGCCAGATAGATTTGCTTCCACCAAGTCACTAACTCTATATTCTAATAATCTTGTTACTTTGTTATGACAAAACTCATACATAACCTTTAAATGAACAAAAAGGGGGACAACAGTTACTTTCCCTATTGAGATCAAGACACTACTCATACAGTGTTTAAGTATGCCACAAATAGTACCCAATATGATCAAAATTATTAAAAAAACATTTATAGTCAAAGTATTAGCATTTTATAATTTCAATATCAATTTAAAACAGAAAAAGCTTATAAAAGTACATACACCTGGATCGGTCACCAAACTCTAATCTCATCATATTACAATTTTACTTGTCATAGGTAAAGATCACGAATGTGTTATTAATCGCCATAAATTCAATTGATTTTATTCATAATGATTTTAAAGAATTAAATGTGAGATGTTTAGAAATGCACTAGGAAAGAAATAATTTATTTCTGTTGTAAGTGAGATGTTGCCATTAATCACAGAAATAGAATCAACTGTCTTTAAATGCTGCATATTTTCTGCAGCATAAGTGGGTGGGGTTAGGGTAAATGTTAAATTTCTCGCCGAGTATGCCTGCCAGTGTCAGGTTATATTACCAACTAACTGTCGATAAAAACCACATGGTTAACTAACGTAATAAAGCAATATAAGCGATATAATTTATTGAGATTGAAAGACTGTTTTATTCATTACAGGGTTTCGGACTATAGTTTTAACTTATATGATGTACATAGTATGAACATTTCGTTCATAGAATAATTAACATAATTGCCATGCAATACACAAGTCTTAATGTAGTAACGCATTTCAATTAAAAATGCCGTAATTAATCTAAGCACACCAAAAAGTAACCAGAAAGTATATACAACCAATCACACTTGTTATTAGATGTTGTTAGATGCCAAGAAAAGGTTGGTCATGGAAGACATATACATGAATATCAAAGTAAGACGTTGAGATGCTAGTGATTAAACGACTAATGTTTTACATGTACGGTCTATCCGGACTTCACGTACTCTATATTCCAATATGGACATTGCACACTCGCTAGCGCCTTCCTTCCAAGGAATGTCTTTTTGGCGCCGGTTCAATGTGTTATAATTTGCCCAAATAACTCAGAAAAATGTCTCATGTTGGTGGCGTGAACTGCTATGTGTGTTTGTTGGCAACGTGTTCAGCGATCTTAATGCCCCCTAAACTGTAGCCATGTCGTTTTTTGTGGTCAAAACGTTAAACACACACTGGAATATTTCCCTTACCATAGCGTTCCACTCCTGCTTAAACATTGAACTACTGATGAAATAGAAGATAAAGTTAAAAGTGAAGTTACACTTCACTAGCATGACAAACACCGAAGTCCATAGGTACTTTTTTGCAATTGCTCTTGACGATGACGTATCCAAGCGATTTCTTAACACACCACATACAGTGAATAGTAGAGTAGTTAAGACGAAATATCCGCTTACGAAGAGAAGTAACTTAATCAAGGATTTCATCCTACGTCGTGATGTTTGTTTAATCTCATTCGTTATTGAGCTGGCATTCTGGGGATACGTCCGACATAGTTTCCTTCTTTGAACTAATAATGAAACAATAACAGTTACATTTCCGGAAATTATTAACAACATTGGGATAACGGTAAGAACCATCAATATCAGTGCTCTTAATTGTATCAAATAAAATTCTCCAAATCTCTTAGAGGCGAAAGAACAGTTCAGGACAGTGATATTATCAACTACTGAAGTCTTTAGATCATAGACAACAGTGTACCAGGCAGGGAACAAGAAGCATAACATCAGCAAAATCATCGATGCAATCACGTTTTAGCAAAAACTGGGCATCTGACTAAAAGTATTTCCGTCGTTAACAAGACCAATAACCAGACGGAATAACCTGCAGACATTGGGTTATCCATGGCACTGTCTTACAAAACACCGTATGCAGGTTTATCACTCGGATTGTTGTTGTGTAGTCCATCATGTTGGTGAAAACAGACGACCATAGAAAAGTTTGGTCAGAAAACGAAAGACAGATTAAATAGATGCTCGTCGAAAACATACTGATTTTGGGCCGTTTAAGGACCATGATGTTGACGATATTTCCTCAAGTTCCAGTGATAAGAAGTAAGACCGGTACAGGTTTCCACAGCCAATATCTCGCATGGCCTTCGGGGAAGTTTTCCAAAGAAAATCTATCCATTTTGTTTTCTTAGTTGAATCTTAAGGAATGACTGAATGATTCAATATTTCTACCATTGCTAATAACCATCGATCACATCCTCATTTTGATATTTAAATATTCATTGATCGCACTTTTCAAGGGACGTGTGCATGCTAGTATGTGCTATATGTATCAGTAAATTTCTCACCGTTCTATCACGGTATTTTAATTCGGTTGCTCTGGTAACAATAAATTATTGATAAGATTTTGTTGCGATTAAAGGAAACAGCAAATTGACGTATTTTAATTGCGTTTTTTATTAATAAATTCCATTTAAAGAACGGTGTTTATTTTATATTCAGCTCGTGGTTACCGTATAAAAGTAATTTATTTGTGAATGAGTGTTATGCTTTTATATTATCGTCACACAAATATTTGTCATTCTTTGAACTATTTGTTTCTGACAAGGCGGATACTTTCCTATTATGTAGTACATTTATACACACGCATCGTGTCCACCTTGGTTACACTGACATCAACAGTGGCCGAATTTATTATTTGTCCAAAATATTGATATGTGTATTTTTGCCGTCATCTTTTCCTAAGATAGTATGACATGATAGTCATTATAGGTTATAATGCATGTAGTTTTTTAGTCAATTGATACTTCAAGAAATTACTGATACAACCTGTTATAATAAACAAGGACACTCGGTTTGATTGGGACTGTACATAAAAAACGTCAGCAGGTACGACACTGTATACACTAGTAAATCGCTGTATTTGGACATAGTTCAATAACGTATATTGGTGCTAACCATGTTCTTAGTTAATGTAATGAAACAGATTCCACAGTTACAAAGTAAAAAGTGAAGTAAGTAATAGTTTATGATTGTGCAAGGAAGGTAAATTCCATCCATCCTCTTAAAGCTTCCCTTTACCAACACATTAGCGGCATGGCGCTACATTCTTGTGTAAAATTATTATACATTAATAGGTAACACGATATATCAAGGAAATTGATATTTGTACGATAAGGTAAAAAGGAATAAATCCTGTGTATGCTTATGAGTTAATGTGTATTCCTAAAGCAGCATTCAATACAACACAATATTAATCATATGATAACATCATTACAAAATATATGAACCGTATAATGGCGTATAATTGTAGTTTTATAACGACGATTGTTTGAATGTTTTAACAAATGGTAATTCCCCGACCAGAGTTATAAACCATATATAAATATTTGATATTGACATTTGATATATACGAATAAAATACTTTATTCAATTCTTTGGATGCTACTCGATTTATAGGGTATTGAAATAGTTAAAGTTGAATTATTAGAGACAGTTATTTTTATTATAGTATTAGTTTATAGTTCATGCATATTAAGGAGGTAATGCCATGAATAATAATTTGTTTGGCAACCTTTAATATAAGTAGCTACTTTGAATTAAATAAGGTATAATATCAATTTCCCAGTACGAAACATTTAACGTATTTTAAATGTTACATGATCGTTTCTTATATCATACTACCGTGCTATATTTACGGGTTTGATATTTAAATCGAGTCGATACCAAGCCATATCGCTCAGGTCATAAAGTGTTTACATCGTATCAAAATGTTTTGCTTAACCTTTTCTATTACATTTCCAAATAGTGCTTTTAATGTCAAGCTCTTTTAATTGTCGTAAAATCTTTTACGCTTGACAAAAGTTACGTTTTGTTAAAGATATTATTACTTGTTGGACATCGCTTTTGCTGTTCTTTATGATTGGCTTTAAGTTGTGTGGCATATTTAGATGTTGATACCCCGATGAAATGGGATTTGTTCGGGGTATATATTGTAAATCGTTTTTATCGTATTATTATCAAACTCGGTATATAGGCCAAATATATCGGACGAAAGCGATCAACAGGTATATTGCATCAATCACTTTTGGGTAGCGACTTGGTTAGACACTTTGATTGTTTTGACAAAAATAATGTTATCTTATTCGAGAATCAACTTGATACAGCGATGCTTTTATAACATATGGTATTGGTCAATCGATCCACTAGGTTCAATTTCAAGAGCAATGTTGTTTGATATTCTAGAATGATAACTCTGTCATATTTCTTTTAATTAATTACACAATTGGTGAAATATGACAAATTTAGTTTTATGATCGCAAGTCACCTATGGAAACCCCGTCATATACCTTCAATTGTCAATGTATCTATCTTTCTACATCAAGTACCTGTCCAGTTATACAATGTAAACTGAATGTTAAAGCCTTGTAGGCAAACATTCAATAGCTTCATCAATAAATGTTAGGATATGGAATTGTCAGTAAAAGCTTACTGGTACACGAGTTCAATGGTAGTTTCAACCTATTTTTCAGCGCATAACCTCACACCTTTCAACAGTAATCATAAGACCAAATGTATAAAAGATATCGGAGACAACATCAACTTTAAAGCTTAAAATAAACCATCAATACGAACTGAACAATATGTCACCTGCATACGAACGAGTACAGTCGTTGCAGCAGGCCTAACTTCGTAAGAGGTGTCAGCTAAAACCCTTTTTATCTGTTGATGTGTTTCTCTTGAAGGACCTTTCGGTACATTTGATAAAAATGTATCTAAAACCAAACAATCGTTCTCTTTCTACAATTACTGTTGATGGCATAAGGGACGTGCAATAACAGGCGTATTAACATCATAGGCCAATTGTACTAGTTACAAAAACAAATTCCACACTCAATGTACGTTTGATACGTACTATTAGATTTTATATCACTCATGAGAACAAATATACTTCGTAAAAAAATAAGCTCAACAATCATTCTTTGTTTCAGAATTCAACCATTTCAAATGATTCTTTGAAAAGGAGCCATTATCTCGTTCCACTTATTGTCAGGGTTTAGGAGCTGTATCTAAAAGCAGTGACGAAATTCGTTTACACTCTTAAATTGTGCTCAGTTACATTGAACACCTGCCATAACTGAATGATAGCTTTACATTGATAAATAAGAAGTAAATATATCCAAATACTATTGCAAGGGGTATTTTTTTTGCAAAAGTGTATAGCTCTTCACACAATTCATGATAGTTTAAAAACTCATGTCTTGAATGACATTATCTTTAATCAAGTATACGTTCTAAGCATTAGGAATGATATTGTTCATATTGTTTCATCCTGCTACCTGTTTGCATGTTTTTGTTCGTTTATCAAATATACGCATGTACTTTGCTTATCAATATCATGTCCACGTGTTTGTGAATGGAGGATAAAGATACTGTAATAATGTTTCAAAGATGAATATCGTTAAACACGTTGATTAAATATTAACATATTTTTAAATCACATTTATGAGAGTTAGGAGAAGATTTTGTGATGGATTTTATATTTGCTACTGTACAATAGGGGAGGTTACTGCGTAGGAGACGAACATTTTCTTAAACCGGTTTAGCATCAAATCAAGTAGGACCTACTCCGGTGACCTCAGACGAACATTCGTGTAAAAAATGGATTGAAATGGACAATCATAAAATTTTGGGCTATGGACTTATTGAAGACAACTGTATGGTAAGTCTAAATGCCGTTTGTTTTCATGATGGTTTAAATGATAAGAATTGTTTGTTATTTTTGATCACGCACAGGTATGCCCCCCCCCCCCACATAGTGACATTACTTCGCAAAGCTTTGTCTGCTTTTTCCCCGCAAAATTTCCTCGGGAATGGGCGTAACCTAGGTTCCCTTTGGTGCGAGGACATTTTACCATCAGTTCATTCCTGCAGGGAAGGAATTTAAGCGGAGGTTAGTCCACCTAAATGGCCTTCAGTCTTTTGAAGATTTTTAGACTATGGCAGACTCGAGACAGGGATACATAATGTAGTTAGTGTCGGTTAGAACCAGCCGCCCACCCGGGTAGCCCAGTTGGTTAGAGCGCCATGCTAGTGTTCCGGCGGTCGTGGGTTCGAGCCCCACACCGGGCGCACTTTTCCTCCCAGGTTAACTTTAATAACAAATGTCAAAATAATAAAAAAGTATCCCTGATTGCTAATTATTGTAGCTTTATAAAGCCGGGGTTGGCTGAACCGAAAATCCCACTATTCCCCGGACCTGGGGAGTTCATGGTTACAATTGACTGCAATCATTTTTTTGAAAAAAAAAGGTAAAAAAGTGTTAAAAAAGTGTTATTGTTTATCCTTCAAACTAAATTCAATTGACGCCAAGTCTATTGCTAACTATTGCACCAGTCAATTGTACATAGAAACAGTGATTCTTCACAATCATGTGCTTATTTGTTTGTCATACTGTACCAAATTATTTGGGAATATTGTTAGCACATGTTTTAATAATACCATTTTACCTCAGGACAATTTTTCAATAAGAACTCAGTCAAGTATGAAATATTTCCATTTTGGAAGAATGCTGTAGATCTTTTACATTTGAAGATTTGGAAATTATTATTGGTTATTCTTTAAAAAGTGTCAAAATTTGAGTAGATCTATGGTAATGCAATTAGTAGCTCAAAATTTTAATCCTTCAATTGTTATTTTAAAAACTGTTTTACTTAATGATAAAGGAAAATTATTCATTTTATTAAACAGATGTACACAAGAAGGTATGCAATTCTAATTTTGTTAATTTTATCCAAAATTAAAAACTTATGGCTAAGTATCTGTAGATGTTGATATATATTATATATACAATTGACTGTTTTTATTGCTTATTAGTGTTGGGAATCGGACTGAAATATTACTATAGATAATCGGTTTATGAAAACAATCAATGATCGATTATTAATCGTTTTAATCATTATTTAACTATCTTAGGTCATCATATATAAAGCATATAGATAAACTACATGAACCAGTTTAAGAAAAAATGTTCCCTTACAATATTATTTGTATATTTATTTGTATAAATTACATTATTTATTCAGAACGCAACTATACTTTAGTGTTTACAAGTTACTATTACAGATCATGAGACTGCAGGCTCTAAATTTTGTGTACGGTATTGAATACATGTGTAAAGTAAACACAAAGAAAAATATCAATTTCGTTTTGATAATCAGTCAGTAACAAGTAAAACAAACAGTTGAATATTCTGTGTTTTACAAGAACATTTTCTTTCAGAAAACTGAGAAAACTAAATTATTACATGATTTAAGAAGTAAACAATACCGGTAACATTTTAAAACCACAAAAGTGTGATGTTGAGAACCAATCCTTTTGCAGTTAAATTACAAAGAAAATTTGTAATAAGGTACTGTAGTGAGCTACTGACATGATAATATGACTAGATAACACAACATAGTACCACATGAACATTTCAACATTAACATGTATTGACCAGAAACAAAATATATTTTCAAGACAATCTTTTAACTGGTAGTCGGTAGTGGTTACGTCTCTTGTTTCTATAATCGATTGTTCAAATTTCACTATCGATTGTCGCTGATGAAGGCCTTTCCGATCAATTGTCGATTATAACTGATCTTCGGCACAACACTATTGCTTATACTTCAGCGTTTTGAGATTTCATCAAGTAATATTTTTCATATACTATATATCAATATAATTTCCATGTTCTTTTTTTTAAATAATGATATAGATAGACTATACTAATTAGTGATGTTCTGATGATCAATTATAATGAAAAAATAACTGGTATGTTCCTGAAATCAGTTTTTCTTCTTTCATCTTGTCAATTTTGTTCAGTTGTAATCATTGACAATATGGCTAAAGCAACAACAACATTAATAGTGGGGTTTTTTGGTGAAATTTACTGCCTTACTGCCTTCTTCCCTAGTGAAAACTTGTCCATTTTTCACCATATTTTATGTTTTCCAAATTTGAGAAGTGGAGATTTCATAACATTAATGAATAAAAAATCTTGAAAAGACTTACTATAAATTAACAAAATAATATATGCATAAAAATCTTTAAAACATGTAGTATATAGAATATTTTAGCACAAGCCCACAATCATGCACTGGTGAAAATTATGTCATCGGGGCTTGTTCTAATTCTGAATTTAATATAGCAGGGCTTGAAAAAAAAAATATGCCAAGCAATAGAGTAATAATTCAGGCTTGTTCATCCCGAACTCCAATTGCGATGATATATTTTGCCATTAAAATCTAAATTAGATATTTAAGCCTGATTTTGTATTTTTCCCAATGTCAACTTTTTTTCCCAAATTGTATTGTACAGGTGGTAAAAATAATTCCATAAAATACACTAACTAGATATTTTCAATCCTTTACCTAACATAAGTAGAGTAAAGGATGATGAGTTTTTGTACAAGAATAAAATTACAAGTACGGTACCAGGTATTGTCAAAAAATATTTCTTCTATTAATAAACAGCAACGTGAGTGGAACTGATTACCAATAGTTAAACCAGTGTGTGTATACCACGTGATAAATTACGTCATATATGCTACGTCGGAAGGCAACATTTTGCTTAAAATGAACACTTAAATTAAAGATACCTTTTCTTTTACACCACCATTATAAATGAAACAAAGGGCAGTCTATGCCGCTTAAAGAGCCCCGCATTTGTTTTATTACCGACATTTGATAAAGTCATTAGTTTCATCAAACGCTTCGCCCGTTTTCAAAATAATGTTTTGACAGTGCTCCGTCCGACGGCCGTATTGTGAAAAGGTTTGTCGAAGTGTTTAAAGCAATTAAACTCGCAATCAAACTCTGGTAAATGGCCGAAAGCAAGGCTCCGTAGGTGGCGTAGACTGCGCTTTGTTTCATTTAAAATGGTGAAGAAATAGTAAAGTTATCTTTGTTTAAAGTCTTTTTAGCTCACCTGTCACTTTGTGACAAGGTGAGCTTTAGTGATCGCCTTTTGTCCGGCATGCATCGTGCGTCGTCCGTCAACAATTTACTTAAAAGACATCTCCTCCTTAACCGCTTGGCCAATATTAATAAAACTTCATAGGGATGTCCCTTGGGTGGTCTTCTATGAAAATTGTTCAAAGAATTCAATTCCATGCAGAACTCTGGTTGCCATGGTAACCAAAAGGAAAAACTTTAAAAATCTTCTTCTCCCAAACCACAAAGCTTAGGCCGTTGATATTTGGTAGTTAGGATCACCAAATAGTCCTCTACCAAGATTGTTCAAATTATGGCCCTTGGGTCAAAATTGGCCACGCCCCGGGGGGTCATGGGTTTTCTCTAAATGTTTATAGTGAAAACTTAAGAAATCTTCTCCTCTGAACTTACTTGGTCTAGAGATTAGATATTTGGCATGATTCATCGTCTAGTGGCCCTCTACAAAGTTTGTTCAAATTATGGCCCTGGGGTCAAAATTGGCCCCACCCCGGGGGGTCATGGGTATTTTCTATATGTTTATAGTTAAAACTTCAAAAATCTTCTCCTCTGAACTTACTTGGACTAGAGCTTAGATATTTGGCATGATTCATCGTCTAGTGGCCCTTTACAAAAATTGTTCAAATTATGGCCTTGGGGTCAAAATTGGCCACGCCCCTGGGGGTCATGGGTTTTCTCTATATGTTTATAGTGAAAACTTCAAAAATCTTCTCTTTTGAACTTACTTGGACTAGAGCTTAGATATTTGGCATGATTCATCGTCTAGTGGACCTCTACAATGACTGTTCAAATTATGGCCTTGGGGTCAAAATTGGCCCCGCCCCGGGGGGTCATGGGTATAATCGATATATTTATAGTTAAAACTTCAAAAATCTTCTCCTCTTAACTTACTTGGACTAGAGCTTAGATATTTGGCATGATTCATCGTCTAGTGGACCTCTACAAAGATTGCTCAAATTATGGCCCTGAGATCAAAATTGGCCCCGCCCCCTGGGGGTCATGGGTTTTCTCTATATGGTTATAGTAAAAAAAATCAAAAATCTCCTCTGAACTTACGTTGCTTAGAGCTTAGATATTTGGCATGATTCATCGTCTAGTGGACCTCTACAAAGTTTGTTCAAATTATGGCCTTGGGGTCAAAATTGGCCCCGCCCCGGGGGGTTAGGGTATTCTCTATATGTTTATAGTTAAAATTTCAAAAATCTTTTCCTCTGAACTTACTTGGACTAGAGCTTAGATATTTGGAATGATTCATCGTCTAGTGGACCTCTACAAAGATTGTTCAAATTATGGCCCTGAGATCAAAATTGGCCCCGCCCCCTGGGGGGTCATGGGTTTTCTCTATATGTTTTAAAATATAGTGAAAACTTCAAAAATCATCTCCTCTGAACTTACATGGCTTAGAGCTTAGATATTTGGCATGATTCATCGTCTAGTGGACCTCTACAAAGTTTGTTCAAATTATGGCCCTGGGGTCAAAATTGGCCACACCCTGGGGCTGATGGGTTTTCTCTATATGTGTTATAGTGAAAACTTAAAAAATCTGTGCAATATATGACAGGTGAGCAATTCAGGGCCATTTGGCCCTCTTGTTTTAAATCAAAACATTGTCTTCTGACGTAGCATTTATGACGCAATTTATCACGTGGTTTACACACACTGCAAACAGGAACTGATTCCCAACACTTTAGTTCTTTAAGCATTCTGTGCAACTCTCCAAACTTGCCCCAGGGTCTGAAGTAAAAAAAAAATGACCTAATAAATATTCTGCTTTGTGGCATGTTATTAAATGCTTGATCAACACATATCCACTGAATATTATATATATCTTAAAATGTCTGACCTCATCAAATGCAAAAGAATCAGTTACTACAATTCAAAAAAAGATTTTAGTATTAATTTTCTGTCACATAGCTTAGACTTTAAAATTCTAATTAGCTCTTAAAACATGATTTAACATAAGTCATATTGACACTTGACCATTACAAGTTAAAAGGCCATAAATCACTGACTGTGTAAATCACTGATGGTGCAATCAATTGGAAACAAATGGAAATATTACTAGATTTTGATTGGATGCCTCCATTCAGAGTTTATTATATATCAGGATTTTGATCCAATCACATTGTGTGTTATACCTAATCTGATGACAAAACAATTTTTAGGCGGAGCTAAATTAGTCCCACCCAATCAAGAAAGGAACATTACTTTGAATTTGTGTCATTAAGAAACAAAACTCTTCCATATTTCTGTATATTTTCTAAGCATTCTCGTTCATTTAGAATGTCAAGTGTCATCTTTGATCCCATTTCTAAATGTAAATAAAATCCCGTATTGTTGTTAGCATTTCTTATTACATCATCATATCATTTTATGTTTAAATAATTGCTTTGCTTATTTATTAGACTAGTTAATAGTGAAACAGACAGTGTTTCTGTAATGAATATGGAATTCTTTATAATTGGAGATTTTGGAAATGGAAATTTAAGGGGTTTGCTTTAAGAATGAAGGCAATGAAAAATAATACATTTTACATAAAAAAGTTGTTAAAATTCAAATCTAAATCATACTCTTTACCTGAAAAAGATTTTATTTATTTATTTTTTTATTCTTGAAGTAGAGATATATATATGTCATATTTTCCATTTTAGAATTTTTAAAGAAAGTTGAAGAACTTGAGAAAAAGAAATTTTAGAAAGAAAATTTTCAGTCATATGATTAAGTGAATGTATCAGTTTAATAGTCAGAGACCTAATGTTCTACTTTGCTTTGCAAATGCTTTGTCTTTTTAATTGTAGTGCAGTGAAAGTTGTGTTTCTTTTATGAATATATATGGTACTCTTTATAATAGGAGATTTTACTTAATCATACCCTCATTGAACAATTTCTTATAATATAAGGGAGTGGTTTCTGGAGGAAAAATAATTAAAGTAATAAATTTTATAGTATCAAAAAGGCTATTGATTGAAAGTATTAAATTAAATCTTTATCAAACTCTTCACTTTGATAATAATTTAAAAATTGAATGATTCTAAAAATATCGAGCTATATGTAATAATTTAAGCAAATTTGAAGAGCTTGAGAACCAGAAATTTACAACTTTTAATATTTAGTGTAGCATCTTTTCTGTACTAGGTAGTGTCAAGGTTTTTTCTGCAGTCCTACTGTGGGGACATTTAAAAGTGTCTGACAAGTTTATGATATACACAGAATGGTGTCACTGTTTCCCACAAGGATCATAAAAACAATGAAAAGGCCTTTTTTCAAAGAACGAAGTCATTCAATACATAGGAAAAGCAATAAATAAGGCCATTTCATAGTAACTTAAATTTAGACTTAGAAAAAGAAAACTTACAAGTATGGTGGTGCCTAGAATTATGCTATTTAAATGACTTATCAGTATGTGGAAAATGCAGCTATTATAATTTCAACAACTTTAAGGTTTAAATGACAGTATATTAATTATTATTATTCACAAGTAGTTTTAAGGTCAATATGTTTTAAATTTTATTGGGACTTTCCTTAGTGGCGGTGGGGGACAATATTGTGCGAGTGTTCTTCAGGGTTGGAGCTGTGGAGGATGGTATATTAACGTTGACACACTTTAATAATTGTTGACACTCAAATAGGATTATCAAATATATATTTTGATATTTAAAATATCCAATCAAGTTCCATTTCTTGAAACACATATATGATATGTAAACGTGAATTAATCGCCAAATTATAATAAATTAAAGCTGCACTCTCACAGATTTACCAATATTACAACTGTTTTTTTATTTTTGTCTTGGAAAAAGCAAATTTTTGGTAAATATCTGCAAATCAATGATTGAAGATTGCTGACAAAAGCTAACATCAAAGATTGGCATACTTCGGTCAGAAATTAATAATTAATGGCTTAAGCCTTACTAACGATTTAAGAAAACTGCATAAAACATTAATATATATGTGTGGCATGTTAGTATTAAAAGTTTAGCAACTAAAAAAGAACACAAGTCATGCATTCAGTGACATATAAAACAATAAAATTGTATTGTTCAGAATTTAAGATATATAAGAAGAATATAGTAAAATTAATGTACATTTTTATTTATTTTTAATTCAATATACATAAATCACGGACCTATAAACCATAGTTTATAGGTCCATGACAATATATCATTGAAGGCTTCTGACCCTGATCAAATTTTTATAAGAAATTTTTCAGTAGCAACTCTCTGACTGTTATCTTTGTCTTCATCTAAAAGCACCAAGTATTGTCATGGTAACTGTCTTTACTGTGTATAATTAAGATGGTAGTTGGTCATTTTCCTACTGATATTTATTAAATATAGTCAAATTGCCTGCTAATAGTTTAAATGATCTTATTGACAAAATAAATTGGAATGGTTGAAAAAAGCATATCATTAAAATTTGCTGTTGGAATATATTCTGTGGAATAAATAATAGAATTATATAGAGATATATATATAGTTACTTTAAATAAGTTTTGTTTTTAACTAAATTACATAAAAAAATGAATTGAACTGTTGTTTTTTCACACAAAAAATATTTGTTCATTCCTGGATCTTTTGATGAAAAAAATATGTTATAGATCACCTGCATCATTGTCATAAAAAAACATTAGCCTATTCAGATCATTTCTAAATGTAAATAAAATCCCGTATTGCTGTTAGCATTTCTTATTACATCATCATATCATTTTATGTTTAAATAATTGCTTTGCTTATTTATTAGACTAGTTAATAGTGAAACAGACAGTGTTTCTGTAATGAATATGGAATTCTTTATAATTGGAGATTTTGGAAATGGAAATTTAAGGGGTTTGCTTTAAGAATGAAGGCAATGAAAAATAATACATTTTACATAAAAAAGTTGTTAAAATTCAAATCTAAATCATACTCTTTACCTGAAAAAGATTTTATTTATTTATTTTTTTATTCTTGAAGTAGAGATATATATATGTCATATTTTCCATTTTAGAATTTTTAAAGAAAGTTGAAGAACTTGAGAAAAAGAAATTTTAGAAAGAGGTGCTATACTTTCTGATGGAAAAGACAACAAAAGCATCTCCCATCATTTTGGCGTGGCTCAGATCAAGAGGAGAAATTTAAAAAAGGTAATAACTGAGCAACTAAGAACATGCAAGTTGCACTGGTTAGAGTGTAAGACCCATCTCGCTTCATGAGAATTGATAATCATCAATGTATTAAATCAAGAAATTGAATGTAAGTGTCTTGTCTTTTGCAGTGTTTTTGAAATAGAATTTATTAAAAAAAAAACTAAATTATTTTTTAATATGATTGTGAATGTGTGATGTTTTCTTCTGATCATTCTCTCTCAAAACCAGATATAGCAAACATATTTCAAGTTGTAGATTTTTTTGTTTTACTTGTAAATATAGTTCTGAGGTTGTATTTTAGGCAAAGCCTTTTTATTCTGCTCAATACAAACTTATTTTGTAAGAATTATGGCCCTTTGTAATTTTTAAACAAATACATTTTTTTTATGTTTTTGTAAGCCCATTATAAAGGGACATTTAATATTTTCACCAGCTGCATTATAAAGTCAGACCGAAAGTGTCCAGTAAGTGTTCAAACAATAACTAATCAGATTCTCAAATCTGGTGAGCAATATATATAGGGCCATCTCTGTGTTTGTCTGACAAAAAAACAATAATCAATATTTGAGTTAAATTGACAAATATTGTTGTAAAATGTTTTGTGAAGACATACAATTGGATTACTTTTGGGTTGATAGGATTATGGTTTCTGCACATAAAAATATTTAGAATAATATTTGGGTCAGTCTGTTCATGTTCAATATTATTGATAATATAAGTGGAAGCAGTGACTTAAAATAAATTACCAAACAGTTTATGCTCAATTGCTTTGAGTTAACATACAAGATATGACACTTGGAATACTAGATCTTGGTGGCATAAATAAAAGACCTTGTTTTGTCACATTAACTTGTAATCAAGCACTAACTTCCTCTAAATTCTCTTCAGGTGATGGTTGGGCACAAACAAGAAGACATAGATCACAGGCGTATAGCATATGAGTAGACAGGAGTTTCACACTCTGCCAGACTTACTTCCTCAGACAAGCAGATTTAGGCTTCTCAAGATCACGCACTGCACACTAAGACATAGTCTTTGACTACAACAAGGCCTTAGGGGATGAAAGTACAGAGAGGTCCAATTGAAATCAATTCTGTGCTGCGTCATTTCTTTATTCTAGAGGTTGATGGACATGATTTATGGCATCAAGTGTGCAGTTTGTCAACTAAATATCAACACAGCAGTCTTGTTCACCAGCTGCTCAACTTGAGCTTTTAGCTTTATTGCTTGAAGCCACTGTATAAGAGGAGGGAAGGTGCAGACTCATCAAAAAGTCTCAAGGTTGAAACTAGGAAGAGAAGTTTGTCAAGAGTGTGAATATTTGCTTTGAAAACAATTGTTACAATGATTTGGTTTCCTTTGAAACTTGATACATACTATGTGTATGTTGAATGAATTGAGATGCTTAAATAAAGAACCACTATTCAAATATCAGGAAACTGCATTTTTCATACTAAATTGGTAAATGATGTCACCATTTCCTGTATGTATTTAGATAAGATATGTTTCCACAATTAATATTTTTAGGGACTATTTCTCAACGTAATGAAATAGATTAAATTTGTACAGCGTTATATGAGCTTAATATGTGTTTTCTGTTTCCTTAAAATTGATGAAAAATTGTCAGAAGGTAATGAGACCAGTATCCATTACTGCAATCATACAATAAAAAATACAGGGACAAGCCCACTGCTCATATAATATGATTAAACCTTGTTTAGGGGCATGAGGCAAACAGAGTTACTTTCAAATGTTAAAGATGCACTCTCACACTTTGGATGTTTTGACAACTGTTTTCATTTTTAGCTCTACTGGCCAAAGGCCAGAAGAGCTTATGCGATGGTAATGTGTACGTAGTATGTGCGTCTGTAAACAATCCTCGTTTACATGATACAGCCTACAGTTCCTTTCGAAAACCAGCCAGATCCGCCCATGTATGCCTAGTTTATGGGCCTTGATAGTATACAAAAATCAGTGTGTCAGTAGGCAATTGCTCGTTAACATGATACAGCCTTTTTGATTGTATCTCAATGAAACTTGTACAGTATCTACATATCCATATGAGCTCGGTTCCTTACGAAAACCAGCCAGATCCGCCCATGCATGCCAAGATTATGGGCCTTGATAATAAAAAAAAATAGTGTGTCAGTAAACAATTGCTCGGTAACACGATACAGTCTTCAGTTTTGATTGTATCTTGATGAAACTTGTCCAGTATATCCATTAGAGCTCAGTTCCTTTCAAAAACCTCATCTGCCCATGTTTCCTGGATTATTGGCCTTGAAATTATTAGATGATGGGCCTTGATAGTATAAAAAATGCTATTTTGTAATAAATGCTTGCGAATATGATACAGTCTTCAGTTTTGAGTATTCAGATACCCATAAGGGGTTGGTTCTTTTCGAAAACAGTGATGTTGACCACACAAACCCAGCCAGTAGAGCATAGGCCCTTTTGGGCCTCTTGTTTATTTTGGATTGGTACCATCCAGTCTTTGCAAAAAATGCATGGAAACCAGTAATATAAGACTACTGACAAAAAATTCAATTGCAGACTTTTTTATTTAAGTTAAAACATTGATGTTTTATGCACTTTTCTTAAACCGTTAGTAACATTAATCTTCGAAGGAAATATGAAATCTGGGATTTGATGTTTTGTCAGCAATCTTTTACCATTGGTTTGCTGATATTTACGCAAAAATTTGCTCATTCCAAGACAAAACAAAAGTTGTTAAAACGGTATATCTGTGAGAATGCAGCTCTAAATGTTTTGGCCAACATGTTTTTGATTTGGCAGCACAATCAATCTTGAACATTGCTTGATTTTACTGCTGTATTAGAAATAACAGGGGTAATGGGGGATTTTTTTTAGTGTTTTTATTGCTTTTTGTGATTCATACAGTCATACTTCATTCCCCAGGGCACAACTTACAAATAGACAGAACAGGAAAATGGTCATTTTAAAAGGTCAAGGACAATGCAAGTTGAACAATCATATTGTTCATGGCTTGTATTTTTGGTATATTTTGTTGCATATATGCTATAAAAAAGTTGAAAGTTAAAAATAACTTCATAGTTGAAATGATGGCTTTGAATGGTTTTGTCAGTTGAGAAACAGCACTATTAAGAAATATGTTAATGGTACTTTATTATTTTAATCAATTTTAGATATTTGTATGAAAATTATTATCTTATTTTGTACATGAGACCTTTTAAACAGTTATTTATAATTTAACAATGTGTAAATGATCAAAACTTAAAGCTGCACTTTCACAGATTGTCATATTAGACACTTTAAAAATTTTGTCTCAAAAGCTGATTTGGTTATCATTCCTTTAATTCAGTCATATTAGATAATTCACAATAGAACCAATCAAAAATGTTTGGTAAGACTGCCGAAAAGTTCATTTACATTAAATTGTTAGTAATGCTACTATACCCATAAAACATCATTTTAGCCATAAATATGACAAAATGCAATCTGATCTTATTTCAGAAGTCTTATATCACTTAAAATTGGGTCTATGCAAAAAATGGTCTATTTATAGACCAACAATAAAAGAGTGCCGGTAGTCAAAACGATCAATTAGTGAGATTGCTGCTTTAAATACACCTTTTTAAGTCTGCTGTAAAATTCCAATGGTTTGCCTCAATCTTTAAAGCTAGCATACTGTTTAATTGACAGCCATACTTTTTGTTTAAAAGTGTCATGATATGTTTGTACAATGTGTTTATATAATTCATTAAAGAAGTCAAAACAAATGTGTTTATCTTGTAATTTGTTTTCTATTATTTAAATGACCCAGACGAAAATTGGGAACGTCAGTGCTAGTTCTTTTACTGCTAATATTCAATGAAGTTTCTATTGGTGTAGCAGCAAGGAGGTGTTACATTAAGGATGCATCATATAAACCAAATTATACATTCATATGCACAACATACAGGCGTGTAGCCACCTATACGTGAATACGCGGCTGAAAAAAAACATGGTTCTGAAAAAAAAAACACTGAAGTAGCAGTATGCGAACTTGACTACATGATCCAAAAACTGGTTATTTTCAAGAATGCACTAGATTGCATCATGGTTTTCAAAATTTTCTGAGGGGGGCATGCCCCCGAACCCCCCAGCACATTTATGAATCCACATGAATAGAGGGGTAGCTACGCCCCTGACATTATTGAAACCACAGTGTGGCTAAACAACACTTGTATAATTATCCTACGCAGTGATCTCCCATGGAAAATGCAATCGTCAAAGAATCTAAAGGGGATGTTTATATGGACTAGATTTGAAATACACCTTAAAAATGTTGATTTCAGTCACGAAGAGAATCAACCATACTCCTCACTTGTTGGAGTAAGATGAAAAGTCCACTTACCGCGGGAAAGAAAGTACATTGAAAATATTCATTTGATTCAATTGACTTTATCTTTTTATAAATATGTTGCAATACATAAAATACGTTATTTTTTTATAATTGTTCACCCATGTTGAATTTTATTTGGCAAATTTATTAGAGATTTATATATTAAGAAACTCAGTTTTTTAGTATGTGAATGGTTTGGACCGGCTTCCTCAGCCGCTAAAGGGATATGTTTATGACATACTTTTTTAAATCTTTCTCACTTGAGTATTTGAGTGAATTTAAGTGAAGCGTACAGGGTTTTGAAAATGCATCTTTTACTTGGATTTTATAGCTTGTTATTACGAAATAAAGTATTGTGAATCAAACTAAGTGTTAAAGCTAAGCTATTGATGGCTGGAACCCTAAATGTTGATATGTGCTAAAATATATAGTCTTTGAAGTCCAAAATTTTGAAATGCGTTACAAACACGATTCAACAAAAGGCTGTTGCACAATCAATTGATTGACATAATCTTCGAGGATGTGTTATCTGCACCGGCATAGGCTTGCTCCCATCTTTTTTTAAAAATGCAATTGAAGTATAAAAGAAAATCAACCTGGTTACTATTATTTCTGCAAATTCAGTACCAAGGAGTAAAATAAATATAAGTGTTCAGATGCATTACGAGAAAAAATATGTCTGGTGTTGAAACATGAGATAGTCTCTTTAAACAGAAAAGTTTTGGCAGATAGTCAGTCAGATGATCATAATTGTATAAATAATAGCTTTTAAACGTCGTCATTCCTGTTCATCAGAGGTCGGATGATAAATATAATGCATAGCATCATCGCACTGGAGTACGAGAACGTTGTATACAGAGTATGTTTAAACTGAACATGCGTCTGTTTATTTCGATGTCCTACAACGTTTAAACTGTTTAAAGGAACTATAGCATTATGAAACAACAATTCTGATTACAGAAACTCATTGGCTCAATCTTTCCACATCCGCCCCTCCTTCAGAACAGAAATTGAATGGCTTAAAATGTTGGGCCGGGGTAGGTGTACTCCTCTAATTTATAGTCCGAAATAGGGCATTTTTATCTTAATATTGTATTTTCCCCGATATTGACTAAGAATGTATAAACGGACGACTGTCCCCCCCCCACTGAATCTGCAATTGAGTACATGCATTAATACCGTCTCCGTAGCCTATTGGTTAAGGCGTAGCCTATTGAAGTCGTAGTCGTGGGTTCATTCCATGGTCCATTTAGCTCGATCCCTTTGCCGCGTGATGCCTGCCTCTCGGTACTTTAAGGATGAAAGTGGTTTATTGGTGTAGGTTTCTGCTTCTTACCCATGACTATGTGGGTTCGATCCCTACCAGGGCTACTATCTCATGGATGGCCTCTCAAAAATGACACAGTAACAGTTTCTAGCCAGGAAACGGACTAGAGAGTGATTTTATCAGCTAATCACCTTTAGCAAAATCGAGCTTGTTTATTTTAGTTAGATTTAACCAATGAAAGTTGTACCCCTTCATCGGTGCTTTGAAAAATAATTAAAGGACCCTGTTTGAAGCAAGTGCTTGCGCTTTCACGGGTAATCCTTGACCGAGTGGTCTTAAGGAATACATTCAGTGTTCTCTAACCTTAAAGTCGAATAAAATTTCAATATTATAACCAAGTACCACCAGGAAGTATCTTTGGAAAATGCAAATTTAAGCAAACAGTTTGATTTTTTAGATTTATTAGTGAAATATGCATTTTGATAAAACAGTTTTCTGAAAAGGAATAATAAAACTACACATCTGACGCAGTTGTATATAATAAAACTGCTTTAGATTACACACAAGTTGAAAATGCCGATGGTATACGCGAAATCAGGTAACAACTAACATCTTGCATTTGTTATTTTCTTGAATATTCTATCAATATTAAATAAATTAGCAATTATATGATGACATGTATATATCCCAACTTTTTTTTAACCCAGCAGCTGTAATACTGTGGAAATCTCCAACTGGTGATTTCTCCAACTTTTGTGTTCTCCAACTTCTGTATTCTCCAATTGGTGAATTTTATCAATAGAAATTGACTGTGGAATTCTCCAATTGGAAATTTCTCCAATTGGAGAACCGTTTTTACAAAATCATAATTTTTGATTTTTTTTTTTAGATTTTAATAAAGTTAATAATTCTAGTACTCAAAACATAAATAGAAATGTAATTTTCTGTTCCAAATTGTAATATTTGATTTTTTTCAAATTGCTGATTTTTTCCCCCGTTTCGGCTCATATGGAAAATTCTCCAATTGGAGTTTGCCAAAACCCCGCGGGGGACCTAAAATCCAATTGGTGGCCAACGGGAGAAATCAATTTTGAAATTAAAATTTTCATATTTCTTAAAACTTTTTTTTAATTTTACTTAAAATATTTCTAATTTAATGGACAAACTTTCTATGTGTCGCTTTTGAAGTTGATATCTAAGATAATAAAAAAACTAAGTTTGCAAGTAAACCGGATTTGCAAACTTATACCGGATGCTGTTAACAGTGCTTACGCTGTGAATTTAGTAAAAGCTATTGTACATTAAATTAGATCGAGGCATAATGTTGGACTTACTATTATTGTTATGTCGATGTGCTTTCTCTTGTCTTAGAGTTTTAATTATATCCAATATGTTTAGTGTGTTTATTTCGGAGCGAGTTCAATATTCGGATAAATGCGTTTTCAAATGATGACAAACAATTGTTTTAAGTGTAACAAATCTAAAGAGGCGATTTTGTTTAAAAAAAAGTTATTTGCTTTATTTATAGAATAAGAGTGAAAATATCACATTCAAGAACTACTTTGAAAGCAAATGTATTTACGTTCCTTTAACCCAAATGAAAACGGCACTTTTGAACCTGTAAATTATGACAAATAATATTTGATCGTAAAAATATTCCAAAATGTTCCTAGAAATAAACAAAGCTGATCGCTAATTAGGGAAATGACAAACCTAATTTTTGAACATTTTTGCATCAAAACTTTTCATTCCGAAAACAATTGTTAGAACATTACATCAATGTTATTCAGAAAAATAATGAAAAATGGTGGATGGAATTTATTTCCGGGTTAAAAAAATGCAATTATCTTTTTTTTTTAAATAGTGCAATCAGAACTAAGCTCCAAGACATTGTTGATTAGGCAGTTCCGATAAATTTGAATCATAAACATATTATTTTTGTAGGAAGACATTTCCGTGAAATCATAAATGCCTTTTGATTGGAAATCTGATAAAATATTATTTCGTTAAATATGCTTAACTCCTAATTACAGCTTTACATGTTGCAACGGATATATGAATCATACGTGTTAATTATTGAACCTTAAAACTAAATAGAAATTGATATTTCCAGCGTTTAAAATTTTGGTCGTTCAATCGACTTTCGTATCGCTGCCGGCTTTTTGAATTGTTAGTAAACCCGTTAGGTTTTTAATCAGTATCAATTTGATTTGAGCTTGCACTAAAGGACAATATCTTGAGATATAGTGTGAATTACATTCACTCAGACGGAACGGTATACTGTCACACAAGTAAATTTTACGACCGGCTGATCTCTTGAAATTTTGACATTAAATATGACACGAATGTTTCAAACAGAAATCAATTGAATAAATCAGAAAATGTCAATGTCAATAGAAAGTTTGCTGTTAATATGTATAAAGTAATATAATTTAAGGGAAAAATTATCATGCATAACGGACAATCTTGACGCCATTTAATACTTTACGCTGTTATACATATTGCTGTGATCAAATGGTTGTGCGATATATTTAATATTGTTCACTGCTCTCAAATCGCCATCGTAAAATCTGCACCCGACTTAATGCCATGTACTCAAGCGTTAACCTAGGTCAAATGCCTTTCAAATTATTAGAAGTTTCTTTGAATGATAACCGGCTACCAGTAAGCTGGAGCGTAGAGGCTTTCTTTTATTTATGAGGCGATTATTTTTTACATTGTAGACATTGATCACACTTGTTTGAATTGTATAAAATACCTTCTTTTTTTAAAAGTAAAAATGATGTACATTTTTACAATATAATTTTAGATGATCTAATTCTAATTGCATTGGACGAACTTAATCTCCTTAGTTTAAATTTGTTTGATATGTTCTAAAACCTCAGTTATATGAAAAAGCCTCAGCCATATGCAACGTTCACGCTTACGTTTGAAAGCTTCACTAAGATGACAATATCATGTGAACGTTTCTTAAGTCTCAGTTCTAGGAGTTTTTATCCGTGACTTACTCTCTTGCTTTACATTTTAACTACATGTAATACTTTATAACGAGTGATGGAGATATCGTGCAGAAGTTCTCAAGCGCATATTTTCTCGTAGATTGGTTAGAGATGGCATGGAATATACCCTAGAAGAGTAATTCTTCTATATAAAGTTTAAGAGTTTGATGACGACACCTCGTAGAGCCTAGAGCGTGCAACGCTGTTGACACCAGTATCTGCGGATAAAGCGCGTTGTATGATTTATTCAAGAACTACTTTGTACAGTATAATGTATATGTTGAACGTTCTGCAGAACTAATTTGGAGCCCAAACTGAGGGAACATGATGTTTTAAGACGTAAAAAAGTAACAATTCTTCCTGCAGTATTCATTGTTCTATTAGAAAAGGAAGCACAATAAAGTAAATCCATAACCAAGTATGTTTATGTGTTAAGATCATAACAATAAAGGTAATTTTTGTATGTGGACTTTCCGAAAATATACCTACTTTAGATTTTTATAATTGCTGTAAATTTATTTTACTTTCGATATCTCGTTAACTGTGTTTTCGTAAGAAATTAGTCAAACAAACATCAACGTTATGTTGCTAAAACAGACATATACAGTCGAAACTATCACTTGCAAACCTTACTTAAAAACAATAACAATATTACAAAAAACACCTTAAAATCTATTAACAGCAAGTCAGAATCGAATCAGACAACAGTTTTGTTTACGAATGAGCGCTAGTCACCTCCCTTTCCGGGGAGTTGTTCGTTAAATTTTGTACTATATTGTACAATATGAGCACTAGTCACCTCACTTTCCGGGTAGCTATTCGTTCAATGTTGTACTATATTGTGCAATACGAGCACTAGTCACCTCCCTTTCCGGGGAACTGTCTGTTCAATATTGTACTATATTGACCAATCAGAGCGCTAGTCACCTCCCTTTCCTGCGAGCTGTTCGTTCAATATTGTACTATATTGTACAATAAGAGCACTAGTCGACTCCCTTCCCGGGGAGCTGTTCGTTAAATATTTAGGAGCACTAGCAATCTCCCTTTCCGGGGAACTGTTTGTTCAATATTGTACTATATTGTACAATAAGAGCGCTAGTCACCTCCCTTTCCGGTGAGCTGTTTGTTCAATATTGTACTATATTATATAATAAGAGCACTGGTCGCCTCCCTTTCCGGGGAGCTGTTCGTTAATTATTTAGGAGCACTAGCCATCTCTCTTTCCGGGGAAATGTTTGTTCAATATTGTACTATATTGTACAATAAAAGCTCTAGTCAACTCCCTTCCGGGGAGCTGTTCGTTCAATATTGTACTATATTGTACAATAAGAGCACTAGTCGACTCCCTTCCCGGTGAGCTGGTCGTTCAATATTGTACTATATTGTACAATAAGAGCGCTAGTCACCTCCCTTTCCGGAGAGCTGTTCATTCAGTATTGTTCTTTATTGTACAATAAGCGCACTGGCCGCCTCTCTTTCCGGGGAGCTGTTCGTTCAATATTGTACTATATTGTACAATAAGAGCGCTATTCACCTCCATTTCATGGGAGCTATTTGTTCAATATTGTACTATATTGTACATTAAGAGCGCTAGTCACCTCCCTTTCAGGGGAGCTGTTTGTTCAGTATTGTACTTTATTGTACAATAAGCGCACTGGCAGCCTCTCTTTCCGGGGAGCTGTTCGTTCAATATTGTACTATATTGTACAATAAGAGCGCTAGTCACCTCCATTTCATGGGAGCTATTGTTCAATATTGTACTATATTGTACATTAAGAGCGCTAGTCACCTCCCTTTCAGGGGAGCTGTTTGTTCAGTATTGTACTTTATTGTACAATAAGCGCACTGGCCGCCTCTCTTTCCGGGGAGCTGTTCGTTCAATATTGTACTATATTGTACAATAAGAGCGCTATTCACCTCCATTTCATGTGAGCTATTTGTTCAATATTGTACTATATTGTACATTAAGAGCGCTAGTCACCTCCCTTTCCGGGGAGCTGTTAGTTCAATATTGTTCTTTATTGTACAATAAGCGCACTGGCCGCCTCTCTTTCCGGGGAGCTGTTCGTTCAATATTGTACTATATTGTACAATAAGAGCGCTATTCACCTCCATTTCATGGGAGCTATTTGTTCAATATTGTACTATATTGTACATTAAGAGCGCTAGTCACCTCCCTTTCAGGGGAGCTGTTTGTTCAGTTTTGTACTTTATTGTACAATAAGCGCACTGGCAGCCTCTCTTTCCGGGGAGCTGTTCGTTCAATATTGTACTATATTGTACAATAAGAGCGCTAGTCACCTCCATTTCATGGGAGCTATTTGTTCAATATTGTACTATATTGTACATTAAGAGCGCTAGTCACCTCCCTTTCAGGGGAGCTGTTTGTTCAGTATTGTACTTTATTGTACAATAAGCGCACTGGCCGCCTCTCTTTCCGGGGAGCTATTTGTTCAATATTGTACTATATTGTACAATTAAGAGCACTAGTCACCTCCATTTCAGGGGAGCTGTTCGTTCAGTATTGTACTATATTGTACAATAAGAGCGCTAGTCACCTCCATTTCTTGGGAGCTATTTGTTCAATATTGTACTATATTGTACAATAAGCGCACTGGTCGCCTCACTTTCAGGGGAGCTGTTCGTTCAATATTGTACTTTATTGTACAATAAGAGAGCTAGTCACCTTCCTTTCCGGGGAGTTGTTCGTTCAGTATTGTACTATATTGTACAATAAGAGAGCTAGTCACCTCCCTTTCCGGGGAGCTGTTCGTTCAATATTGTACTATATTGTACAGTTAGAGCATAGCAGTTGTTCATGCTGATTGAAATGTATGAAACCCATGAAATTGTCGTACTTGCAAATTTATAAATTTTTAAGATGTCGAAAGTGTCCGTGTTTGATGTCATGCTGTCTATTTTAAGGCGGTAAGCACATCGTGTTATTAATTTGATATTTTTACCATCATTGTGATACTGTAATGACCAATGACCAAAAAGCATATTTTCTAAATTTATTATTTCGTCCAAAAGGAAAGCACACAAGAATCGTATGTGGGAGACAAACTGCCTCTCTCTCTCTGCACGCAAGGAACATACTGTATCGTATCTTAAAGGAGGTGGTACTTTTCGGCTGTATTCACGTAATGTATGCATCAGATCGGTGACTACTCGAACTAAGTATATCAGTTTTATTAGGTATATTTTATTTAACTGTATTGGCATTGTCATCAGGTTGGGTTCAGCTCCCTTCCTTATGTTCGTAATTCGCTTTTCTTGGTTTAGATTGATGCCTGTAAATTAGGTTAATTCCCAAATTAACCCATGTTTTGCTGGCCATTTTCAGAAGGTAACACCAACTTTCATTATTTACTCTTCAACTTCGATTCCTTTAATGTATAACCTTTCTGCAATTGCGAATATGATCAGATGTACGCATATTCTTCGGATATCTTCAGATCGCGAATATCCGCGTATTGAATAATGAATAAAAGTTCAAAACTATTGGTCGTATCGTTGTTTGCATTGTGCCAGAAGAATACGAACATTCTAATCAACATCTTAAAAATGTCAATTCAAATGTTTTGTTATCATTAGAGTTTTGAACGTATCAAATATGAAGAGATTTTCTCCTCGCGTTATTATGACTTCATATGATACAGAGTCTCCATTATACATGGTGTTCGTGGTATTCGGTATACAGGGTCTCCATTATACATGGTATTCGTTATAGAGAGTCTCCATTATACATGGTATTCGGTATACAGGGTCTCCATTATACATGGTATTCGTCATAGAGAGTCTTCATTTTACATGGTATTTGGTATACAGGGTCTCCATTAGACATGCTATTCGGTTTACAGAGTATTTATTTTACATGATATTCGGTATACAGGGTATCCATTATACATGGTATTCGGTATACAGAGTCTCCATTATACATGATATTCGGTATAAAGGGTCTCCATTATACATGGTATTCGGTATACAGAGTCTCCATTATACATGGTATTCGGGATACAGGGTCTCCATTATACATGGTATTCGTTATACAGAGTCTTCATTATACATGGTATTCTGTATACAGGGTCTCCATTATACATGGTATTCGGTATACAGGATCTCCATTAGACATGCTATTCGGTATACAGAGTCTCCATTATACATGCTATTCGTTATACAGAGTCTCCATTATACATGCTATTCGGTATACAGGGTCTCCATTATACATGGTATTCGTTATACAGAGTCTTCATTATACATGGTATTCGGTATACAGGGTATCCATTATACATTGTATTCGGTATACAGGATCTCCATTAGACATGGTTTTCGGTATACAGGGTCTCCATTATATATGGTATTCGTTATACAAGGTCTCCATTAGACATGCTTTTCGTTATACAGGGTCTCCATTATACATGGTATTCGTTATACAGAGTCTTCATTATACATGGTATTCGTTATAAAGGGTCTGCATTATACATGGTATTCGGTATACAGAGTCTTTATTATACATGGTATTCGTTATAGAGAGTTTCCATTATACATGGTATTCGTTATACAGAGTATTCATTATACATGGTATTCGTAATACAGGGTCCCCATTATACATGGTATTCGTTATACAGAGTATTCATTAGACATGGTATTCGTTATACAGAGTCTGCATTATACATATTCTTTTTCATACATGATCTTCTTTAGAAAGGATCTATGTCATTTAGTTGCCTACTGGCTTTTCCCCCTAAAGATTGGACAATACGATTACATACTATTAGATCTTCCCTTTTATTAAGCAATTTACTATCGATCGGGGTTAAACTCATTTCTTAAAGCGTTGCTTTAATATCAAGTAGACACTGATTATCAACTCTTACCAAAACTCTTGACTGCTCCCTTCGTAATCTACGACAGGTGTTCATATTGATAAGATTGTCTGTGTTTAACCGTTGCGATTATTGTAAATAAGGGTTTAAAGAGAGATCATTTGGGAGCGTGTTTAAAATTAAGATAAATGTGTTTTTAAATGGTTATAATAAGTGCTTTAAGCGAAACAGAACAATAAAGAAGATCTGACTGAAACAAGAATGTAAATTGCTTCTATATAAAATGCAGATTAATCTACACTATTCGTTTCATGAATTCAAATTTTGAATGTTTTAGATTCATACTTTAAAACATATTTTACTTAGCTTTGCTGGCAAAATTTACTTGAATTCACGTTGGGATGTTAATAAAGGTTACTTAAGATAAGATTGACGCGTAAGTTTTGGCATTGACTTAGCAAAAGTGTTATTTTGATGTGCTTTCATTTGACTTTCCGATTTAATAATTATTAATATGTTTAAAACAGATACACATATGGACAGTGTTCAATATTTGGATTATTGTGTTTTGAATGGTGATAATAGGTTTTAAGCGTACCAAACCTAAAATTGAGATCTAATTTAAACAAGGAAGTTATTTGTTTAGCTAAATAAAATGCTGGTTTGTTTCCTGTTCTTTAGTGAGTATATAATGTGAAATTATGATTTTGAAGTCAACCCTTTAATTAAATTCATTAATTTACACAATATAATACATTTCACTGAGCTGTGACGACTGAAATGACTTGTGCTTATGTCTGAATATTAGTAAAAGTATTGCTTTAATAAATAAGACCGACGCAAAAGGCTTAAATGTCGATAATTATATCTTACTATAAACCTAAATACACTGAAATTGATAATGAATAGGTCGTTTCGTATTACCATCTACTCGATTAAAAGGGCATGATATATTGCCAGCTAGAGGTAAGTTTTGTTATTAGTATCGTTAAGGAATAGTCATTCTAAAATGCCGTCCAGGCTTTTTTTAATGATGGTTAGCCTGGACGTCATTCATAACAAAATTCGTAAACATGTTCAAAATGCCGATCAGAATTTGGTCGCACATTTATTGAAATTATTCCAATTTAGTCTATTTAAACAAAAAAGAACACTGTACCTGTTAAAAGTAATCCTTTTTACATCAATTGCACTATATATTATACAATAATCACGTTCCGAATTGTTAAAACAACATACATTTTCAAACACCATCAAAATTCACCAAACACCATTGTTTTTGTTAACGAATGTAGGGGCGATACTATTTCCCGGTCCCGGTCTCATCCGGTCCCGGTCTCCTCCGGTCTCTGTTTTCCAAATTTTATAGTAGCTATCGGGCGTGATCAAAAAGGTGTTAATGACCGCGGGGGGTAATAGGATTACAAAAGATTACAGTTGATTAAAACATTAGATATTTGATGATAATTATGTCACCATTTATTTCATATTTTATATCAATATAACATATAATAAATTTAGGCAAAGATAAAAACATGAACTATGCACATGTACTAAAATTAATGTCATGAATAACAAACACATTGTGTGTGTGTGTGTTTTTCATATTAAATTCAGTTATAAGTATACTATTGATAATAGTAATACAAAAAGAAACAAAACTTGACTACATGTAAATCAAATTTGTTAGTTAACTCAATACTTCAGGAATTTTATTATTTTTCTTTTGTTTAACTATTGATTTTGTTGCAGCAGATGCACTTTCACGACCAGTTGCCTTATGTATTTCTGCCAAGTGATCGTCTAATTTTAATTCTTATGCCGACGCATTTCATGTGGAATCTTGTCCTGCATGTTCTATTTTCGCAAATAACTAAATTGTCGACGAATTCTGGCATTTCATATGAACAGAATGTTTTAAATTTGAAATTCATAGGGATCGCGATTTTTCATTTTCTTTATGAAACGGATTTTTTTTTATTTTCTAGACAGCTGACTAGATGTTCCCTCATTTCATTTACAACGAAATTGACATTTGTATTTACATAGCCATTCTTAAAACAAGAATCCACAGCATTAGCAGTTGCAAAGACACCACAGGCATGTACATTTGGTTGTTATAGAAGTCGTGGAACTTTTATAAGCTGAGATTTGTTACTTTTTATAAATTAGGAGCATCGTAGTTCCACCGATCATGACGACTTTAAATAAAGATTCTTGTATCTTGTAAGTTATATTTCATTTGCAAAATAGCCTTCCGAATATTTCAGAAGTTTATTTATTATCATTTTATTTTATCAAGGAACTCTTCATAACAGGTTTATGACAATACACAATAATGTCATACCATGAAAGGTGTAAATGCGTTATGCAACGCGTGTCAGAGATTAGCGAATGTCCCTCGTTAAGGGCATGATGAACGGATTAGCCAGTTTTTTATTACACAAGCACGGCTACTGTTCGGTTCATACACTAAAAATATTGTTGTTTATTATAAAGACAATTTTATAGAATAAATGATTGTTATGCAAAGACTCTTATAAGCTTGATTAAAAATAATACGATGATAACATATAACCAAATTCAAAAATAAATAAAATAATCAGCATCAGATTTCTTAAACAGCTAGAGTTTTATTGCAAACTTCAAGTTGACAAATACAATATATTCGGCTAAAGTTGTGTAATAATGATGAAGGTATTCAAATGTATTCAATGTTAGCGAATGGCACAAAATTATAAACGAAAAATGGAGACATAATGTGTTGATTACTTAAGAATGGCGCAACTTCAACTAACACTATTCATCTAGTAGCTTTAATGTCTAAGCACACGCATACTTACTATAATAGGATGTTATAACATTGCAACTATTAGCTCCAGAAAATGTGTTTTTGTACTTTTTCTCCATTCATTGATTTACTTGTTCACATGCTATGAACATTGTATAATGTTTTACGCAATAAACATATCGTATCGTATCGATATGAGTCGGATATGCAAACATGGAATTTTTCAAATGTAATCATTAATGCTTAAAAAAATATAATGTCTGGAAGGGGGGGGGGGGGTAAACAAAAAAGGAAGAACAATAAACAACTTTGACATAACATAATTTAAAAGGTGAAATTCTAAGTTACTTCATACTCTAGCCGTCCTCAATCTTTTATGCAAAAAACATGATCATTTGTACTGCCATCGCATCTTTCTCTACACCTTTAACACGAATTGCATAAATAGTGTAGACCTATAACAAATTGCATAAATTAAGACATAGTGTTCATATATTTTATACCATTTTGTTACATATTAAAACAAATAAGATTGTCAAAATCGTGTTATAAACATCAGCAACACAATCCGTTGCCTGGGGCCATAAGTTATGAACCGGGAATTATGAGACCGGATGAGACCGGATTTTACGAGGAGAGACCGGGAAATAGTATCGCCCCGAATGTAGCCGAGAATATCCAAATGCATTTTCTTTTCTCTGCTTAAGGTTACACATGACTATTAGTTACTTTAGTACAGCTTAGTACGAGCTGTAGTGTCATTGGCAGTAGTTTTGTTAAGGTAACATATTGTAAACCTGTAAATTATTCAAAAAACAATTAAGAATGAAGTGTTTACAAACATTTATTACTTTTGTTAGCATATTGGAACAAGGACATTTAGTTTTTGCAAAATGAATCAGATAGCAATATCATTAAGTTTGTGGAATGTTATCATTGCAAAGTATCGGAAGAATTTTAATTTGCATGCATGGCATTTTTTTCAGTTCGTATCATTATTTTCTATTCTTGTAATTTACCCCTCATTTGCGCTCACTTGGATGTCTTTGAACTTTTGTATGCTTAATATTCCTTTGTTTGGTTTCTGTAAAGCATCCAGATTCTGACACACAACAAAAAACTTTTTTAAGTACTACTTGTCACAAACTTGTGGTAAGAGCAACCTCAGGTACCAACTGGTGATTGTACGAGCTCTCTCCTCCCTACCTTTTTCCTACCAGTAGGCGAGTAAGTTTTCTGGTGTTACCCAGTGAACGACCATTTGTATGTATGTTGACAAAAACCTGCTATGACGGTTTGAAATTCTGCAATTATTTGGAGGTTTTTGATTGCCATCTTTTGACATAAAAACATTTCTACATTTCTTTCCCCTTTCCCACACGCACCTAGTCTCCCGTCTAAAAACGACCATACATTATAAATACTATATGTGTGCTTTTACTTTGTATGACAGAAATTAGAATACTGGGTAAAATTACCGGTTTGCCTTTATAAGCTTTGTTAAATTTTATAGCATCTCTTTGAACCGCTGGCGTGTTCACGTCACAAACTGGGCATATGACCTTCTATAAGATGATATTTTAAATGTAAAGTCGGCGAAGATTGCACAAGTGTCCCATAACAACCCGAGGCATATTCTAAGGGCATGAAGGCCAATTCTCACACAGAGTCCCGGCTTTGTCATATTTTAACCCCTTAAACACATAAGCATTACTTCTGTTTACCAATATAGTTCTTTAAAAAAACACACAACAATTCTAACTCTAGTTGTTTTCCTATAAGCTTTAAGCTTGACGATAAAACGCACTCTAGTCGGGAAAAAAGCAAACAACAATGTTCTGTAATTATGTTTTTCTATCAATTCCTTTAAAAATAGTAATTTTCTGAAGATTCCCTTTAGTTGAGTTTTGTATAGGTTTTCTGATGTGAGGAATAAGGTATTTGTTAATATAAATATCATCATGAAACATCTGTTCTAGCGAAACTATATATATACACATAATAAATTGATAAGTCAGCAAAATCTCTGATTATTGTAAATTTGGATTGTCGTGTTGAAGTCAAATTTTGATTAATAGGTTACACAATACAACATTTTTAAGTACAAAAGTGTGGTAACTGATAATGATAGTGTTAGGGGAAGGTAATCCATACTAAAAATACTACTTCAGATTGAAACCTTAAAGTATAGTTGTGTGTAACCTTTTTTCTTTTTGGCAGTAAGAAAGCTCCTGTCAACTGAAATCAGGTATTTAAATTACTTTTTTGAAGAAATAGCTTGTGAATTTGCAAAATGGATATTGTTATTGATAAGAATTAATGTATTTATTGGCAGTCTTAAGCAACAGAATACAAATGAAGACCATTTCATTTCATAGACAGTTTTTACATGTTTACGAATTTTGTTATGAATGACGTTCCAGGCTAACCATCATTAAAAAAAAGCCTGGACGGCATTTTAGAATGACTACGTTAAGGAATAAGGCTCTCGCATTCTCATCTAAGGTTGTGTCCTTTCTATATAGATTTTTTTATAAAATTTGACTTCTGTTTTTAGTGTATTAGTTACGTCTGTCACTATTTCATTGTTTACCTTTAATTTATAAACTTTTTTTTTTCTGCATGTTTTTTCTCAAGGTTTGCGAAGTATTTTGTGTTCTTTTCATTATTTTCAACGTGTATTGCTTTTGCCCTTAAAATATTTCCTTTTATTAGATTGCTGCGAATATCGTCTAGTTCTTTATTTTTTTGTACCATTTTGTGCGTGATGCTGTCGATATTGTTAGGTGTACTTTTATCTAGTTTTGATTCAATATAGGTAATGTAATATTGATTTCTTATGTGATGCATATCTTATTGTTTCATTTCTGATTGAACCTTTTGTTATTTCCCATAATGTATTTGGATTGACTTCTTTATTTAAGTTTATCCTTCACGGATGCAATTTCATATTTTTGTTTGATATTCTGTATTTTATAAAAGAGAGCTATTCAGTTTAAAGTACCCAAGGCCTTTTTAACTTTTTAAATGATCTATTGTTAAAATAACAACGGAGTGGTCCGTTCTAAAACCTGGTTTTATATAGCTACTCTTTATGCAATTTAACATATTATCTGAAATTAGGAAGTAATCAAGTCGACAGTGTACATGAGGTTTACTACTCGAATGCCATGTATATTGCATTTTTGAGGGATGCGTTAAACGCTATATGTCGGTTAAATCGCAAGAATCGATTATATTTGTTAAAGTATTTCTGCATTTGTGTGGGTGTCCATCTTACCATTATTTTTGTCTAATGTACAGTCTAGAACAGTATTGAAATCACCACCAATTATAAAGGTTCTTTCATCATTCTCTAGCAGAATTTTTGTAAAGTTTCAAAAGGGGTTGGATGGTCGTCATTAGGTCCATATACTTTTATTATGGTGTATTCCTTTTCATTTAATATTATGTCTAAGGCTATGATTCTACCTTCTATAATTTCTGTGTATGTTTGTATGTCTATGTTAGCGTTTGGATTTATATGAATTGAAACTCCTTTACTGTTTGTACTATTTCCATTGAAAGAACAGGGTCCTTTCCAATCATGTTTCCATTTTGAATTAGATAATTTTGAACAATGTACTTCTTGCAACAATATGATATCATAATTATTATTTATAGTCCATTCGAATATTTGTTTCCGTTTTTCTATGTTACCTAAACCTCTAACGTTTAATGATACTATTTGTGTTTCCATTTAACAAATTTATAAAAAAAGTCTTAGTCCTACGACACAATCTAGAACAGATAACAGGTTAAAATGTACAAAACAGATATGAAAGACATTTGTAAAGAATAATAAATGTAGTGGCAAACTCATTAGATCGATAGTTGTGTTGATTTGTTAACATGTGCTATACTTATATTTTGTTACTTTTGCAGTATGGTTTATGTGTAATAACATAGTGCATTATCATAATGAATAATAGAGGTAATGCAATAAATAGTTACAGACATTATAATTGTTGAAGGTAACAACCCCATAGGGTAGTAACAGTATGTTTATAAAGCAGAAACTAAAACATCGTCGACTATCAACTAATGAAACATCATCATCTCAAAGTAACGTTAAATTGAATGCATTTTATAAAGTGACAGTGGTAATATTGTCTAATACCCTCTTGGAGTTTTAGTATGAGTTTTGGAATCAACATCAAGGTAGTGATATAATTTTGATGATAATTCTTCAGCACTACCTGACAACGTCAATTGGACTGATTTTATTTAATACCACGTATTCAGTAAGTAATACTAATAGCATATAACTTGTGGTATTGTCGATGTCTATAAAAAAAGAAAGACTCTATTTTAGATTGTACATATATAAAGATGTAATACTTTGTCTGAGGGCATTTCCGAAAAAAAAAACGAAATAAAATGACCCTCTGAAAGTATACAATTATTAATTCAAAACTAATGTAAGCTATCGAGGCCTTTTCAGTACCGATCCCTTCAATTAATTTCCTTATAAAGATTTCCAAACCCTTGAATCATGGTATGAAAAGACTGTACAAGGCTGTGAGGTAATAACTCTGCTTGTATTATCGGTTAGTCGTGAGCTTATGGCCGAAAGACGTTGTCATGCAGGCAGAGAACGCAAACATTTGATTCAATGTGATAGTATCAAACAGTTGGTAAGTTGCTTTATCTTCCTAATTTTGTCGCGTGAAAATATATACTGTACAGTTTTTTGCTGTTGTTTTTTCCGAAGAGTAATGATATTAACATTTGGATAAGAAAACAACTTGATTATATACAATGTTCAGTCTTAACGCAGATATCATCCGAAACAATTGCAAAGGGGAGTAATATACGTTTGTGTTAAATATTTGCTGCTTAACCTAAAACATGTACTTACTACAATATGGACGTTGTAGCTGTAAAAAACGTTTTCAACAATTTAACGATATAATGTTTTCGATCAGGAAATAAAGGACCTATATATACTTACAAATGATGTTAGTTCACACTGAAAACCCTTATCATATTTTTTTTTCTTTTTCATATAAACCCTTATCATATCGTGACATTTAAGATATTATTATACAATAAACTATCATGACATGCCTTTAACATACGTTAATTCAGTGTTGAAATAAATATTTTTGAAATATGTATAAATTGAATTTCAAATTGCAAAAATATTATTTTAGACGATTTATCATACCAAAGAAATACTGTGACAAAAATTTCAAAGAATAAAGCATTTGACAATATCAAAGGGAGATAATATCAGGCACATTACAAGCTAAACATTCGAGTCTATATGTGTACAGTCGTCGATTTAAATATTAGACTATGTATAGAGTCTTCACGAACAATCATGGCAGACTGTAATATACACGAGTGTAAAATTTTAAATAAGCATTACATTTGCATTTATGAAGAAGCAGTAAATAAGTCACAGATTGACAGCCTGTTGCGATTGTTCAAGATACTGTTTAAACAAATAAAATCAAACAACTTTGTTCAGGTTCAACGTTGACATATTGAGTGTTTGCTTTTGATACTAAAGAGCACAAATTATTACTGGGCTACGCATACTATATTGTAATGACACATCACGGTTTTCACTTGCTGTATGGTATACTGCTGTCTAAAGATAGCGTCACACGTTGCTTGCCGATGTGTGCACAAGTCGAGGCCATGGAATTCCGGTCCAGTCTCTATATTCGTGGAAGCGGATGTTGCAAATTTTGCCTGTATTGTTTTTGTAGTACAGTTTGCATTCTTTTGCCCACACACTTTCATTTTCGGAGAGTTGCCTTCTCGCGTGACTTAACACCAGTCTGTTCAGCTTTGATAGGTCCTTATTTACATAAATGTTTGTTCCTTTGAGATCTTTCCTCCGTTTTAATAAAGTGTTTCTATCCATCCTGGAAATATATCTTACGAGTATTGGCCTAGCTCTGTCACAAGGGCGCCCGAGTCTGTGGCACATGTCTATATCCTTCATTGCCATATCTAGGCCCTTGATGTTTTTGTTCAAAGTTTTAATTACCGTTTGTGCTGTTACCTCTGGTGTTTCCGCATTCGACCCTTCCTTGATCCCAGATATTAATTAATTGCTTCTTCTCCCATATTGATCTAATTCATTGATATACCCTGCTTGTGTGACAATTGTTCCTTTAAGATCAACAAACACCTGCTTTGTTTTGTCTGCTTCCCTTTCCGTCTTTAATTCTTGATCCTTAATACTTTTCTTTAGCATATCGTTTGATTTTTCTATCACAAAAATTCTAGATTCTAGCTTGTCAATGTTGATGTCAAACGCTTTTGTCATCTCCTCTTTTACTATTTTAACAATTTCCGGAACAATTGTTTTGATGTATTCTTCTTTTGTATGTTCTGCTTGATTTAATTTCGTGTTTATTTCTTTTAGTGCTTTTTGGATTTTAATCATAATGCTGTCCGAAGATTCTAAAAAAGCGATATCGTCTTCCGATTCCGGTTGGAGTGTGGTTTCTTCTTCCACTGTAACAAAGTTTTTTTTGTTTATATCCTGGTTATCTTTTCTTCCCCCTTTTTTTTTGTTTGCTAGTGCTACATTTTGCCACTTCAACACTCGTATCGAATTCCCAAATGCTACTAACACTACTTTCACTCTCACTTTCCCGTTAACGTGTATCAACATTTTCCATGCCTTAATTTTGTTGCGCAGTGTATTTTAAAGTTCAGTCAGCGTGGAAATGGGGTATAGCGTTCGAGCCGAAACAAAGTTATCTACATACCGCTCATATATAGTTTACATGGTTTTAGTACTAATGCATAAATTTACGACCCAACGGTTTGCCAATAGAAAAGTTTATAAGCTCATGATTTTCTATTTTCACCCGAAGTATAATAATATTTTCTCTTTTATTTACAGTTTATATCCTTATTCCTCTATTTTAATTTACATTTTTATGCATTTAAACACCTTTTATTTCAATAAAGTAAACACTGCCACACAGGGGACATCACTCTGACAACTCTTACCAAAACTCTTGACTGCTCCCTTCGTATTTTACTTCAGTTGTTTATATTGATAAGCTTGCTTGTGTTTAACCGTGCTTGTGTTGGATAACTGCAAATAGGGCTTTAAAAAGAGGTCATTTTTGAGTGTGTTTATCCTCAGATAAATGTGTTTTATATGATGAAAGTAAGTGTTTTAAAAGAAACTTAAAAATAACGGAGATCTGACTTAAACAAGGAAGTAAATTGATTCAATATATAATGTAGGTCAATCTACACTATCCTTTAAATGAATTCAATTTTTGAATGTTTTAGATTCATAATTTAAAACATATTTCACTAAGTTTTGCTGACAACATTTACTTGAACTCACATTGAGATTTTATTTAAAGTGTAATTATGATTTTGAAATCAACCCTTTAATTTGACTCACTAATTGTTCATAATATTCAAGAT
Source organism: Mya arenaria (assembly GCF_026914265.1). NCBI lineage: Eukaryota > Metazoa > Mollusca > Bivalvia > Myida > Myidae > Mya > Mya arenaria. Next base: position 38,961,227 of record NC_069128.1, on the reverse strand, counting down.
CCAGATTTAAGAAATGCATTTCACTAAGCTGTGACGTCTGAATTGACTTATGCTTATTTCCGGATTTTAGTAAGAGGATTGTTTTATTAAATAAGACCGACGCAAAAAGTTTAAATGGCGATAATTATAACTTATTGTAAACCGAAGTTCACTGAAATTGATAAATACTAGGTCGTTACATATTACCATATATTCGATTTAAATAGCATTATGAATTGCCAGCCAGAGGTAAATTTTATTTACACATTATGTAATAGATGTACATTACCTGTTTATCAGTGCATTGAGCAATGCCGCTGATTGACTGCACACTTAAATAAGTTCAGCTTAAATAATATGTCAGTTTATAGTTCAATAATCTAAACAGTGATTCTTCAAATGTATGTTTGTATAATAATTATAACTCTATATATTAATGCTTTTACTTCTGTTGTGATGGATATTTTGTAATGAATGCAATTCAATTATTGCTTCTTAATACGTATGCATCTAACATATCTTTATTCCATATCGTGGTAAAGGAAAAATGTGTCACTCATATTCATTGGACAGTTAACATTCATTTTTATTCTGAACAAACCCTACATATATTGAAAAAATGAATACGAAAACAATTGGGGGAACACCTAACCTCGTGATGACAGTAATCAACATCTCATATACATACATAATGCAGATAGAGTATTTACCATGTTGATAGAGTAATACCCATTTAGAAATGAACAATATAACTGCTAGTTAAATAAATGTATAATAACAAAGCCGCGAAGTTCTTCAATAATGAATTGTTCTCTCCTTAAACCTCTACATTTCAAACAAACATACCAAATTAACGTATATATGTAATCATCAGCTTAAACATGATGCCTAATGTATATAATTCTCTATTGATCTCATGGGACACAATTAGCTTGCTGTTTATAGGAGGCTTTTAATGTTTTATGAAATATGTTTAAGGACAAGTTAAAGTTCAAATCACTGTGCATTTCTTTAATCATATTATAACTAATTCTCTTTCATCATGTAATATAGATGCGCATTTTTCTCATTCATTATTATGCCCCCCTTCGAAGAAGAGGGGTATATTGCTTTGCACAGGCATGTCGGTATGTCGGTCGGTCGGTCGGTCCGTCGGTCCGTCGGTAGACCAAAGCTTGTCCAAGTGATAACTCAATAATTCCTGGACGTATGGGCATCAAACTTGACATGAAGGTTGGGCCTGACCAGTAGATGACCCCTATTGATTTTAGGGTTCATCGGGTCAAAGGTCAAGGTCACAGTGACCTTTAATGGTAAAATATTTTTTAAAGCTTGTCCGAGTGATAACTCAACAATGCTTAGACCTATGGTCATCAAACTTGATATGGAAGTTGGGCCTGACAATTAGATGACCCCTATTGTTTTGGGGGGTCATCGGGCCAAAGGTCGAGGTCACAGTGACCTTGAATGGTAAAAGGATGTCCGAGTGATAACTCGACCATGCCTGCACCCTTGGCCCTCATTCTTGACTTGGAGGTTGGGCTTGACCAGTAGCTGACCCCTATTGTTTTTGGGGCTCATCGGGTCAAAGATCAAGGTCATAGTGACATTGAATGGTAAAAGGTTGTCCGAGTGATAACTCAACAATGCCTGCACCCATGGCCGTCATAATTGACTTGGAGGTTGGGCCTGACCAGTAGATGAACCCTGTTGTTTTGGGGGGTCATCGGGGCAAAGGTCAAGGTCACAGTGACCTTGAATGGTAAAAGGTTGTCCATGTGATAACTCTGCAATGTCTACCCCCATGGCCCTCATAATTGACTTGGAGGTTGGGCCTGACCAGTAGATGACCCCTATTGTTTTGGGGGGTCATCAGGCCAAAGGTCAAGGTCACAGTGACCTTGAATGGTAAAAGGTTGTCTGTGTCATTACTCGACAATGCCTGCACCTATGGTTATCATACTTGACTTGGAGGTTGGGCCTGACCAGTAGATGACCCCTATTGTTTTGGGGGGTCATCAGGCCAAAGGTCAAGGTCACAGTGACCTTGAATGGTAAAAGGTTGTCTGTGTCATTACTCGACAATGCCTGCACCTATGGCTATCATACTTGACTTGGAGGTTGGGCCTGACCAGTAGATGACCCCTATTGTTTTTCGGGGTCATCAGGCCAAAGGTCAAGGTCACAGTAACCTTTAATGGTAAAAGGTTGTCTGAGTGATAACTAGACAATGCCTGTACCCACGGCCATCAAACTTGAATTGGTGGTTGGGCCTGACCAGTAGATGGCCCCTATTGATTTTAGGGGTCATTGGGCCAAAGGTCAAGGTAACAGTGACTTTGAACGATAAAAGGTTGCCCGAGTGATAACTCAACAATGCCTGCGCCCATGGCCCTCAAACTTGACTTGGAGGTTGGGCCTGACCAGTAGATGAACCCTATTGAGTTAAGGGGTCAGAGGTCAAGGTCAGTGACCTTGAAAGCAAACTCGACAATTCCTGGACCTATGGTCATCAAACTTGACATGAAGGTTGGGCCTGACCAGTAGATGACCCCTCTTGACTTTGGGGATCATCAGGCCAAGGTCAAGTTCACAGTAACCTTTAACGCAAAATAGTTAACAAATCTTCTCCCAGTGACATCTCAACAATGCCTGAATCTATGATCATCAAACTTGACATGTAAGTTGGGCCTGACCAGGAGATGACCCTTATTGATTTTATGAGTCATTGGGTCAAAGGTCAGGTTCACAGTGACCTTGAATGCGAAAATGTTTCAAGTGATAATTGGACAATGCCTGCACCCATGGCCCTCAAACTTGACTTGGAGTTGTGTCTGACCTGTAGATGACCCCTTATGATTTAAGGGGTCATTGGATCAAAGGTCAAGGTTACAGTGACCTTGAACGAAAAATGCTTGTCTGTGTGATAAGTTGTCAATGCCTGCACACATGGCCCTCAAACTTAACATTTAGATTTTTGGTGACCAGCTGATGACTACTATGGATTTTGAGGTCATAGAGTCAAAGGTCATGGTCATAACACACTCTATCCTCAAACTTTGAATGGTCATAATCTTAAAACTGCCTCAACGGCATCCAATGTCAGCGACAAATCAGCTGTCATTTCGGTCCATGCATATTTCATTCAATTGTCCATATAATCATGACAACATGGCGCTCAGGGGGGGGGGGCATAATGTTTGACAAACATCTCTTGTTCAACATTGTGGTGTAATAATACATGAGGCATTCATATAGGAAAGAATTTGTCGTTACACAACCCAATATTTAATTATTTTAACTCATGCATTAAGCCTTTTTGCTTTGGGATTTATACAGCGATTGATACGAAGTTAGGTTTTTAATAAACATATTTAAAAACACATGTCATTAACAACTCTTCTTACTGTAAGCTTTATAATACATTCGTTATTATAGTATTATATCACGCCTTCAACATAAATAACGCAATGCCATTGGTCCAGGACTGGTCACGTGCTGACTCCATATATTTTCCATGTTGGGTGACCAAAATATATATCGAACCGAAATGGCGTTTATATTTTCTGATTCCGGTAAATAAATAAAACATTTAAACATGTAAACAGGTTGTCGACTTGATGTATATGTTACTGGGTTAGAAGGTGACCCGATATGTGATATACGGGGCGCAGGAAACCATATTCGGGAACGGGCTTCGCTATCACCCGATATGGTTGCCTTTGCCCCGTATATTTTGTTTAACATGTAAATAATTATATTTTCAGTGACAGACGTACTCATATGAATAAATGGTGAGAACAGTAAAATAACCAATTGACAAAACAACTCATATCGCTCTTGCGCATTTAAGGACATTTTAGTATTGTTTACTTTATTTTAAAGCTGCATAATCATATAATATGGCATCAAAGCAGATTCTGTGTGAAATATGCTTTAAAGAAAACGCGGTTGGATATTGCCAAAGCTGCGGAGATGTTGGACAATATTGTGTAGATATTCACAAAACAGGAAAGATGTTTCAAACGCATACCGTAATTATGCATGAGGGTGTGAAAATGCATGAGGATGGTAGAGAAAACCCAAATATCATTATGCAGGACATCACAGAAGAAAGGTGTAAGCAGCATCCGACTGAGAAAGCTATATTTCTCTGTAATATTCATGATTCCATGATTTGCGGCCGATGTCTTCATTCTGAACATATTCCTTGTGCAACAGAAATCGTTGACTTGTTGCATGAAGTAGGGAACATTAGCTGCGAGAAAGTCAACACAATGAAGTCATTGTTGAAGGAGGTACAAAATGAGATTCTGCTTTTGAAAGATGAAGCAGAACATATGAAAGAGCGCTACAAGAAAAGTGCTGATAATTGTATGCAAGAATGCATGGAATTCGGAAATAAGATTAAACAACGTGTAGATGAATTGACAAATGGAATAAGAGATGGAATAACGGAGAAACATAACGAAAACTTGACCACTTATTCCCATATTACTAAAATGTGTGATGTGAAAACCAAATGGTGTCACGATAAGACAAGTAAAATTGATGATTTTGTTGATAATAATATGGCTGGACACTTGTACCTAATGAGCAGACATTTTGAGAAAGAGGTTTCGGATGCCAGATCCCACCTCAAAGAAATCAAACACAAACATACCTTGAAAGGGTTCGACTTCAAGGAAAACGATGTTATTCTTAAATGCCTGTTTGAGGATTTGGAGGAAATTTGTGAACAACACGAAGAAGTTACTGGGAGCGACGATGGAAGTGCCAGCGATGTTTGCGCATCCACCACAAAAATAAAGAAGGTATCGAATAAGCTATCGGTTGCTTAAGTATTACTAACCTTATTATAAATTACTATGCACTTAATGTATTTATAAATTTTAACTATGATTTAGCCTGGAATGTCGAAGTATATATGATTGCATAACATTTTTAGAGCATTATCATTATTCTATCCAGTCTGTCCGTTTGAAAAAAAATATTGAAAAGTAACATCATTTTTAAAAGCCCATAGACTGTTCTACATTTGTATGTTTGATTACAGACCCGGCGAGAGCTCATTGCACTGTTGACTCAAGTCAAGCAAGAATCAGAAAAGGTTTGTAAAAGTGTAACCCGGCATTGTACTTAAACATATTTTCTTAAACACACAATACATAAGATAGATAAATACATGACTTGTTTATTCTTAATATGTGATAAGGGCCATTACATAAACGCACGTTTTTTATTACATTTCGAAGTGGGTTTCATTATATACTTTTTTTTTAATCTATATACTAGGTATTTGTCAAATTATGTAATTTTTTTGTTTTTATTTTGGCCATTGTATACTAATGGTCAAAAGTCGTGTCCCGTACGAGTTTCATTTGTGCCTTGCAAGTCCTCAATGCCAAATTTCAACACATTACAGTACCGGCAGTACTTGCTCAAATTCCAAAATTCTTTTTCATTGAATGCATATTAATGTCCTCTTTCCATCGAAACCAAATTTATGAGTGGGCGATATAAATCAAAACAGATATTGTAGTTTTTTGTAGACCGGACAAGACTTTTGGCCATTAGTATATATTACACGAATACTAGTGTCCACATTATTTAATCCTCTCAACTGGAATATAAATAAAACACCTGAACTCGTTAATCTTTTGAAAAACAGTTCACGTTGTTTCTTGTGTCACAAACTACATTCTTTATTATTTCTTTTTTATGGTTATGTTTTATTTAAAAACCAAAGGTCAAAAACAATGTATGTAAAATACAATAAGCTGGGTTTTGCACGTGTTGCCTTAAGTACGAGGGTATCATTTATGTTAGTCTGTCTGTGTACGTGTCTGTTTTAAAATCCACAACTATATTGCATGAAAATCAATTGTAAGGATTGTTTGATAAGGGTGCCATGTTTATAGGCTTCCAGTTTTGCCTCTTATGTCTTAGACAGGAAAGATTTTCGAAAATGAATTGTAACAGGGCTTGAAAAAATACACAAAAGTAAGAGCAATGCTTTATGACAACTAAATGTAAATACAGAATGTAAATCCTAAGTAAAATAATTTGCTATTTGTCATAACAATATAATAGTTAGTCTTGGCCCAAATCAACATTTGTATAAAAGAAGCAGTACACGCTATTTTTATTTTCTAATTCATTGCACCTCATGTAATTGATTATATGGCACATTGTTGAGGAATGTCAATACAAAAAAGTAAGCGCATACAAGAAACTATTAAAGGTCAAGAACATTCACTAAATCATTGCATTGGCTGTAATTGTAGTTACCACTTTTAATTTAGAATAAGCTAGATAAAGAGTTCGTTTTCAGAAGTTATATGCATTTGAAACATGTTATACTTAATCCGAACATTTATAATCATCATTGTGCAGATTCACCATCATCTTAGTTGTTCTTATTTGTTCCCAGATTTCACAATAAAATCTAATAAACGAAATCTTGGGCCCGGATTGAACTGTTTTTGATACTACTTAATCGAATTTTGGAATTAAAGACGGGGAAAGTTGCTCGTTTTAATTAGATTCTAAAACTGGTCTCTGGTCATTATCTGAATATATGCATATATGTATATAATATGATGATAGTAAGCGTTGTTGATACTAAAAACAATTAAGCTTATTATTATTATGTTTACAGGCAAGGAATGCACTTTGTTATGAGCTGAAACAAGTAAATCAAGACAAAGATAATTCAGAAAAGTTATATAAACATAATTACAAATCCTAGCGTACACATTTATTTAGGGATAGAACGTATAGTCAACCGTGCTCATAAGTCCTTGCAATGGAACGAATTTATTAGAAACATTATGTTTAGTTCAACTTTATGAATTCGTAAAAAAGCAGTAGTATATGCGTACTGACAATATAACCCAACCCACTTACTAAATGTTTCGCCTTTATGATTTCAGAAAAGAAAGATACTTGAACAAGAATTACTGAAAGCGAAAAAGGGCATAGAGGAATCTGAAAAGGTAAGATAAACCTTTATACCTATAAATAAGATATTTGACAAATATAAGTTATTGATGGCGCATTATGACGCCCAAGAAGCTGAGTAGAACAGGCAATATTAACTCAATCGAACATATTCCAATATATATTAGATCGTATAGAATATTTGAGTAAACCTAACTTGTAACTAGTACACATGTAAGAATATTCGAACACGTATCCTGAGGAAAAATAACTAGGTGATGAGTTTAAACATGTAAAGCATTCGAAATAAATTTTGAATAAACAAGGGTCCTGTTAAAGTCACCTAGTCCTATCATACACTAAGCGAGAGACACATGACGTACAAACAAAGGCCCTGTAAAAAGGCACAATACCTAGGTCTACAATGCACTAAGCTAGAGACACTTAACATTCACAAAATGCCCTTGTTAAAAGGCACGATACCTAGGCCTATCATACACTAAGCGAGAGACACATGACGTACAAACAAGGGCCCTGTTAAAAGGCACAATACCTAGTCCTATCATACACTAAGCGAGAGACACATGACGTACAAACAAAGGCCCTGTAAAAAGGCACAATACCTAGGTCTACAATGCACTAAGCTAGAGACACTTAACGTTCACAAAATGCCCTTGTTAAAAGGCACGATACCTAGGCCTATCATACACTAAGTGAGAGACACATAACGTACACGCAAGGCCCTTGTTAAAAGGCAAAACGCTAAGGCATGCAATACACAAAGTGTAAGACGAATGAAATGCAAATAAAGGCCCTGTTAAAGGCACAATTATGAGGCCTAAGATACACTAAGCAACAGCCACATAAAATACAAATAAAATACATGTTTAAAGGCACAGAGCTAAGGCCTACCATGTAAGTGAGGGACACAGCGTACAAACAACAGTGCATTAAACATTTCAAATCAATACAATATGGGATCATCGCCTTAGAACGACCCGTGAGCCACAATTGCAGGTATAAAAAAGAAAAGCACACACGTGTAAGAGTGCCATTGGTTGTTCGAATGGGGTATTATAACATTCAAAAGAAAACATGATTAAGTATTACAAATTGTTGTACATGTTATAACGTTTTCAACATTTATTAGACGTACAGGTATGTGGAGTCGTATGTCGCTATTTAATTGAGCTTCAAGGCAATTTTTTTTATATATATGATGGAACAATTGTTTGGTAATGTAACTAATAATTGCTTAAACCCTCACTTAAACAAAGGTTTTTTAGTACTTTTATTAATATAATATACAAAAAACTGCTTTCCCATGTTAATTTTCATATTCAGTATATCGATTATAACTGACTGTGACAAAAATCACATGCTTAATAAAAACCATTAACAATCTATGAGCTGCTGCATTGCCCATCGATGTAGTAAATACTTTTTGACAACATGTTTATCTTTTGAGAGTATATATGTATAATACGTTTGCTTATCCGCTAGATTTGTCGTTGTCACTGTGCACATTGTATTTTATATTTCGTTATCTACACATATAAGACACGCTAGTAGGACCATAGTATATTGTTAAAAAATGACTTCAACCTAGCTGGTTATGTGATACTTTTTTACTAGAACTAAAGAAATGTCTCTTTGGCATTTTTCAGAAGGAACTGTGTGATTAGCTGAAACGAGTGAAACACGACCTATATAATTCAGTAAAGGTCTAGCTTGTTTCAATCAATTGTTTTAAAGATTGTAAGGGAATGCAAGATTACTGAACTATTTGAATGAGTTATCTTTTGCAAGACAAGAAATGGATTAGTCGTTTTTTTTGTATATAATTCGCTAATGTTTGTTTCGCTATGCTTTCAGACAAGGAAGGGGTTTGAACAAGAGTTACTGAAGGCGAAACAATGCATAGAGGAATATGAAAAGGTAAAATATCAAAACAAGTGTTGTTTTTTTCAAATAACTGCATGAAGATATGACATTGAAGAAACATAAACGGGCAAAGGAACTTAAATCCAAGCTTTTCAAATGTCTGGTGTAAATTATACAAACAATCATAGAAAACGTAACATATACAAGTCATATATGTAAGGACATTTCAACACGTGTTCAGACAAGGAACATGATATGTGATGAGCTGAAACAAGAAAACAAGACATGACCTAGATCAACTTTAAAAGATGAAAGCTTCACAATCATGTTTTATGAATCAAATCTTAGACAGGAAGAGTACTTGCGGTAAATCACTGACAATAGTCATGGCAAAAGTAAATGTATGAAGTGTTATCATAGAAATATATTTGAAAAATTAAACGAACGCTTTTGTTTCATTTAAATAAGTGTAAGTTGCCATTCGCTGCAATACATAAAAGAATACCATCATAATTCGAAAAAAGGGGAGGTCTGTGTGTGTAAACATGTTAATTAAGGATTAATCTCATAGAGTGTAATGCAATGAGGGTTAAAAACATGCTGATACCTACAGAACACATTCAATAGTTATGTTTTCCAAAACATATTAAGATTGCATTGTAAAATATATAATATATGCCTAAGAGCTATGAATGCACGTTTCGACAACATACACAATACAATCAATAGTATATAGTTTAAAACTTTTCCGATAAATTTGATCGGGATGGCGTTATAGCTAGCTCATTGTCTTCTTTAGGCAAAGAAGACGAATATTGCGGGTTTCAGGGAGAACCTAAAACAATACACTTGAATAGTGTAACTATAGTTTCGTTTATATGTGGCATACATAATGGGCTTTATAATAGGATCATCTTAAAGATGCACTCTTGCTCCCAAATAATATTTACCACAATTAATAATTTTGTTTTAACAGTCCTTTAGGATGAATAAATGTCGAAAACAATGAAGAATACCGAATTTAATTTGAAAGAAATGTGCATAAAACACGGTATTTCTGCCTTAAAAATGAATACTTAGATCACAGTTAATCTTTTAGCATTCACCAATCATTTAATATTTTTGCGATTTCTGCTGTTAAATACATGGTTACAATCTTGTTTTCAGTAATTAATATTTTCCATAATTGCATTATTTAGTAAGTAGTTGAAGATTTATCACTCAAAATTTATGTTTGCTATACATGTGTATGTATTGATTTTGAATAAGAGTGTGACTTTAAGTTCAGTGTAGGATTCTAATCTTGTCCGAGGTTCCATTCATCTCTGCAGTTATACATACCACGAGTAAACAACACAATGATGTTTGGCTATTATCGGCATTGAGTTCATACACGTAAATCATCAAACATCTCATACAACGAGTTTAACGTTCTGAAATTATATATTCATTTAATGTCAACACTTAAAAACATGGAAAAAATAGTATAGTTAATTTAGGTGAGATAATCTGTCTTCACATCGTAACAGTCATTAACATTCTCCAATTACGTGTTTATCGCGTGCAGTGGCAGATAAATTTAAATTGCTAAAATTAATAAAACATAACAATATATAATAAATACACCGTATATTCATATTTGACAAATATCACAATATACATAATAAAACAATGCACATAACATAACATATCACATCAAAATTCTTACCAATGTATGGAGTTGAACACAAAAAACAAAAACATCTCTCTCACGGTGTCTGTATTTTATCCATGTCGATTATCAACTGTAAACCAAACCGACATTTGTTAGTTATGTAAAAAACATCGTATGACTATCATTTACATTCCATAACAAAATTTGCACATGTCACGAAAATACGTGACAATAGTTCAATAGATAAATGCAGATGAATGATTATTCCAACAGATTGTAAAACCATAAAAGACATAGACAACAAATGCAAACAAAACCTAACCCTTGTGTATGAATAAATACTTAAATAACTACTAGATGCAAACATGGATGACTGATGAATATTTGAACACATTGAAACCGGTGACTTATTTCCGCCAAATCATTGATGTATAACAATTAGAGGGTGTTCTGGCCTGCAAATATTTAGTTGTCTTATTTAACGCAAGTAAGGGTTTTCAGCAAAGTCTTCGACATAATAACGACCATGTTGAAATACATCATCTGTTAAACTCATTACTGAAACTGTGTCCTTTTATTAATAAGTAAATGAAGTTATTTAAAATTATTCATAGCAAACGATATAAGGTATGCATATCCGTTATAATTCAGTACTATTCACTTAATATCAATTATGATTTCTAAATAATTTAAACTTGTATGATGATGAAGTCAAAATATAATTGTGTACACAATGGTTGTAGGATGCTGAACAAACTGACTGATATTAAACATATTAAATTAATTCATTTATTAGAAAATGGTGATCAATATAAAAGGCGGACACTTTTTCAAAACTCGTGCCTATTACCGATACAGAAAAACTTGCTCATTATTACAAGCCAGTTCTCTAGCAATAGCACTACGTATCCGATGTTTATGCCGTCCCAAATTGTTCAAGCAATGTCTATTTTTTCCATACCGTACGGGTACTGCTGCCTTCGTGACATGTGAACCAACCGGATATGTTATTGTTCAGATTATTTTGGGCTACTGCGAGTAGGAGAAGACATGAGGAGTGCACGTTGAAACTTAGTATCGTCCTTGTGTTAGGGTATTTAGTTGTTTTATGTGATGGATGATATAATCAATGCTGTAAATCTTATGTAGATTTCAATGTATTTTAACCAAATGAAGAGATAGGCAAGAGGGCAGCGCACTGGGCTTTGGGCAATTTTATGAAGGTTAGGGGCTCTACCCCGATCGGAAACATAGTTGTCATAGTAAGGACACTGGTTTATGTGCAACTCTATGGAGGTTTTATGATCAAACTCCAAACAGAAGCATAGGCTTGTAAGCAGGTCCCTATTTGTTATATGTAAAGGTTGTTCAAGGTGCATACAAGCGTAATACTTCCTGCTTGTTTGGTGTTAGCTAGAAGTAACAGCTATAGGTCTATTAGTGTATTTTATTCCTTTAGGTTCTGGTAGTAGTCAACAACAATACGTTTAACAATACATTGTCATACCTATCCAATAATATTAATATATAGAGAGAGGATAAATAGGCGTGATAGTTAGCGCACCGGCGTAAATAATCCCCCAATAGGTTAAATAGGCGTGATAGTTACTAATAAGTTAGCGCACCAGTATAAATAATCCACGAGAGGTTAAATAGGCGTGATAGTTGCTAATTAGTTAGCGCACCAGTGTAAATAATTCTCCGAGAGGTTAGATAGGCATGATAGTAAGCGTACCGGTGTAAATAATCCCCCGAGAGGTTAAATAGGCTTGATAGTTAGCACAACAGTATAAATAATCCCCCGAGAGGTAAAAAATGCATGACAATTAGCGCACCAGTATAAGTAATAGTCGTGATATTAAGGGCACCAGTGTAAATAATACCCAGAGAGGTAAAAGGCGTGATAGTTACTGGTAGCGCACCAGTGTAAATACTTTTCGAGAGGTTAAAAAGGCGTGATAGCTAGCGCACCAGTATATGATATTTCCGAGAGGTTTAAAAGGCGTGATAGTAAGCGCACCAGTGTTAGTTATTTCCGATAGGTTTAAAAGAAATGATAGTTAGTGAACCGGTGTAAGTAATCCCCGAGAGGTAAAATAGGCGTGATAGTTAGCGCACCAGTGTAAGTAATCCCCTAGAGGTAAAATAGATGTAATAGTTAGCGCACCGGTGAATGTAATCCACGAGAGGTAAAAAAGGCGTGATAGTTAGCGCACCAGTGTAAGTAATCCTTGAGAGGTGACATAGGTGTGATAGTTAGCGCACCAGTGTAAGTAATCCCCGAGAGGTAAAATAGGCATACTAGTTAGAACACCAGTATAAATGATCCCCTGATAGTTTAATAGGTGTGATAGTTAGCGCACCGGTGTATGTAATCCACGAGAGGTAAAATAGGCGTGATAGTTAGCGCACCAGTGTAAGTAATCCACGAGAGGTAAAAAAGGCGTGATAGTTAGCACACCAGTGTAAGTAATCCCCGAGAGGTAAAATAGGCATAATAGTTAGAACACCAGTATAAATAATCCCCCGAGAGTTTAAAAGGCGTGATAGTTAGCGCACCGGTGTAAGTAATCCTCGCGAGGTTAAATAGGTATGTGGTTAGCGCACCAGTATAAATAATCCCCCGAGAGGTTAAATAGGCGTGATAGTAAGAGCAACAATGTAAATAATCACCGAGAGGGTAAATAGGCGTGATAGTTAGCGAACCGGTGTAAGTAATTGTAGGAAGATCAGATATTTAACTTCCGAGAGGTTAAATAGGCATGATAAATAGCACATCGGTATAAGTAGTTGTAGAACAATTTGGTGTTCGAACCTCCGAGAGGTTTAAAAGTCAGCACACAGGTGTAAGTAATTTTAAGAATGTGTGTAGTAATGTTAGATTATCTTTGCCACAAGAGGTCAAATAGGCGTGACAGTTAGCACACCGGTTTTGGTTGTTAAATTAAGGTTTGGTGTTTAAACACACGAGAGGTTTAATAGGCGTAAAATGTTGCACACCGGTGTTAGTAATTGCAGGAAGGTTAGGTGTTTGAACACCCGTGAGAGGACATAGGCGTGATAGTAAGCGCACTGATTGTTTTTTAATTGTAGGAATGTTGGGGGTTCAAACTCCGAGCGAGATCACGTTTAATTAATCGCGTGTGTTAGTGTTATTGTAGAAGGTTGGAGGTTCGAACGCCCGGAGTTAAACATAGGCATGATACTTAGTTCCCTGTTTTTTTTGTAATAGTTTAGAGGTTTTTGATCTTCGAACCCACTAGCCGGAACATAGATAGGCAGTATGCGCACCGGCGTGTGTGCTTTTAGGGTGGTTTGCATTTCGAACCCAAAGGGCAACTTATGCGTGATAAAAAGCGCACTGGTCTTTGGATAAATATTGGTATATTGATAAAGTATATATTCAAATTCATTTACTTCACTTTTGCTATTGTGTATGAAACAATTAAAATGCATTGCATATACCATATATAGATAGTTATAGTCATCCAAATTCCGTCTGTTTGAAGGAAATAGCAGTATTCAAGGAACACATTCCACACCTGAAAGACAACATTAAGTGTAAGTTATCTTAAAATAACTACGTATTGTACAGGTATGAAAACATAAATAAAGGGACAATGCATAACAAAAGAATATCCGTAGTAAGTATTTCATAATGATACAATTACATTATTATGTATCATTCATTGCATAGATTTGTGTCAATAGTTGCGAATATTAAGTTGAATTTCAACTGGTATGTGTTGTTGTTGATGTGATTAATATAATCAATGCTTAAAGCACAAAGATATGAGGTGTATCTAACCTCCCGAGACTAATTATTGAATTGTGATCAAATTCGTTATGGAGCTAACATTTATGAAAGTATTTTTGCTTTTAAGGGACTCAACCAACTGGAACAGTTGAGGTCAAGTACAGCCAAGATCCTTTCGGTCTTCCTGTCATCTATTTGAGTTTTACATTCCCGGATGGCATTCAGACGGTAATGGTTTTGTATATAATTCTTATTTGTAATCACGTGTTATAAGCTAACAAGTACTTGCTAAAACAGTTTTATACTGTTAGAATTTATATATAACATATTAACATAACATAACATAACATATAGTTTATTGTAAGCTATGCCATCCGGCCCATTAGACAGTTATTCATTCATATACAGTTAACATCATATAAATACAACGATGACTAATACATATTTAAAGCAATAAGATATCAATAAGATTTTTGGAACACTTTTAAACAAATGTTTTAAAATGCATGAATAAACAGGCTTGTACATCAATGTTGCAATCATAATCATCCGGTATAAGATTAAAAATAAGATGGATATATAATAATAAAGCACAGGTGGATACCCCTATCACGAGTTATCATTACGTTTAAGAAAGGTTTCTATAGTTATAAAAGCGTCGTGAATAGATTCTCAAATCAGTAAAATACTATTTATCAGTAAATACACTCATGACAAAATTCAGTTAGGTTTGAAGTATTCATTTCCCATATAAGCATACAACGAACAAATCATGAGCATGTGGAATTCGTCTTCAAATACATATATTTGTTCGGACAAACAATATGGGCAAATCTAAATTCTCGCTCAATATTCAAGTGTCGACCCTTTTCGATCATCAGCGGTTGACCTGAGCACCTTATGAAATGTTATTGGTTTCAAATCTCTTGTGAAATCCACGCATAACCAAAGTCGTTCTCAAATAATATTTTATTCACACTTGTTGCCCATGTTGTACGACCTGATTCATACAGTGATTTAAGCATAAGATCACTATGTCTTATATAACGGTTTTCAGCCAGGTGTATTAGTTTTAACCAGTACTTTGCAAACGTGTTGTATATTGTATAGGGTTTCTTCCACACTCAATTAATGCAAAAAGGTTAGTAACAGGTTAAACCACAAATCCGTTTACAGAAGTCAAATTGAAATTTCTCCGTACATTCAGAATAAAGGAATCCCTATATATCGGCACAATAACACAAAATAGGTTGTACAATTGAGTCAAACAATTTAAAAGCGTATTTCGGTTGTAATTAATCAAAATGTTTTGATATTTTAATATATGTGTAATGGCTTTTGTCGCCTGTTTCGCTAGTGTTTCCCTAGTCAGTGTCCAGTAATGCTTTGTAGTGAAAACGCTCCCAAGTATTTATACTGGAATACAAATTCCAATTGAGTACCACGATATTACCATTTTTCATAATATCCTAAAATACTACCGTTTCGGAAAACCATTACTTTCGATTTGTCAGTATTAAGTTCCATACCAGTATCTTCACAGAATGATTCAATAAGGGTGATTTGTCTTTGTAAGTTTATAGCTGTGTCTGCGAAACTCGATACATCGTCTGCAAACATTAGAGGGTATAAATACCCTATTGTGTTGGTAACAAATATCCTATTCGTAGAATTAGCCCTAAGATAATGAACTCAGTCATTCATAAACGATGATAATATTACTGGTGATGGCACACAGCCCTGCTTTGTCGCAATGGAGCACCGGAAGAAGTCCGTAAAACCGCCTGTTGCTGTTGACTGGAGATCATCGGTAGATATAAGAGCCTGGACGATGGAATCTGGTAATTTCAAAATTTTAATTGTTCGAACATAGATTGTAATATCGATAGAAAATTATCACGAACTCAATTTCTGTTCAGACATTGCTATAGTTTTTTATGTTGACAGCTATCAAAAGTCAACGTGAAATACGTAAAATCTACCTCGTTGTCGTAGGATATGTTTTTGAATCAATGATTGCAACGTTAATATGTTGTCTATAGTAGAGTATTTACTTTAAAACGTCTAAAATATTATCGTATAAGTGTAAACATCAGCGTTGACAATGAAAATCCACCTTTGCATATGCAAATAGTAGGAGTGGCTATATGCGCATGCACAGTTAAAGCAATTTACTTTATCCTGAAAGTCGTCTTCAGGAATAAGTAGCGATTTTTCACAATTAACAAACGAACATTTTAAAAATCAAGAGCCCCTAATTGGCTGACAATGTAAGGCAAACACTTATGTATAATCATGTATAGACAATATAAATTAGGATACACGCATCCTTCATTTTAGACCATAGAATCGTTAGAATCGTTAGTAAAACTTGACACAACCTGGAAGTTATAACTATGATAATAATCGAAATGTCTCTATGTGTGAAAACATTTTTTTTTTGTTTTATAACTTTGTATCATTTACATAACATTCAAAACTTCTGTACTAAAACCAGGGCAGAGAAAACCAGCAGTCACTTAACACTTGCCCTTTTAGCACTTCTTATAAACGGAAATAAATATATATTGTAAAAGGTAAAACTTTAGCAGGCACGATATCCCTTCTTCCTAAACTGCAAGTTAAATCCATCTGAAATAACTACTTTAGGCCACCCACTTCTGTAGTAGGTCCGGGAGAAGATCCACTTTTACCGCCAATCCTTCGGTCTGTTGACTTAGAATTTTTATATTCGTATGAGTCAATAATACAACAATTTTACATTTGAACTCGTACTGGAACTTTAACGATTCATCTCTGGTGATTTCGCTATGGATCAGCCTGTTATAACTTCACTTCATAACAATATTTTCATATAAACTATCACTTGTGATTGCACCGTGTTCATTGTACATTGTGTTTCATCTCTGGCGAGTCCGCCATAAATCATCAAAGCCGAGTTTTATAACTTTATAACACTATTTGCATATGTACTAGTACTGTAACTGACTAACTAATGAAGCCACCGTATACTATGGTTAGAATACAGCCTTGATTTTCATTAAAGGATACTGTTGATATGCAATCATTGAGTGCTACGTTAACTGTTAACTTTTCAATTTTCGCGCGTGTTTAAAAGTCCACCTTTTGCCACTCATTCAATACACACTCCCTGCATCATTGACAATAAGTCAACCAATGAGGTTGAAACTCACTCCGCTCCTTCTTAATCATTTAAAATTTACTTCATATCATCTAAGTATTACTTATTCATCTCTGGCGTTTCCGCCGTGAATTAGCGACGCCGCTCATATGATCTGCGGATTATCTTCTTTAATAATGCAATCATTTTATAGTGTAGTAACATTAAACGTACTATAATTATGTACAACAATCTTTCAATAACACATCTTTACAATATCATAAGACATGATCAGATGCATTAACATTTTTACAAAACTAGACACAGTCGACAAAACCCATTTTTTTCTAAGGAACACATTTAATAATGGCTAGTCAGCCAAAACAAGCAACTCATCTGTTTGGCAATTATAATGGCCGCTAAGCCAAATGTTCAATTATAAAAAGTACAATATTTTTATTTATAAGCAAATACAGGGCAAATCACTGAATCTTACACACAACAATTAATTATCTAACAGTTTATTAGCAACTCGACTCATATGATATAATTAAATTAATATTCTGAAAATACTAATTTTAATTCCAACATTCTGAATTTTTAAATCTTCTAAACCAAATAATCCAGAATTATTTCCGCAAGGTGTGTAAAAAATTAATTTTGGCAAATCAAACCAATCAATTACATTTACAGCCAATGAATGAACATATCCTAAGAAACGATCAGATGCATTCAAACTGTTTCAAAACTAAACACAATCCACACATCCCATTTTTTGTCTAAGGAAAACATATTATAATAGCGTGTCAGCCAAGATTGGCAACTCATCTGTATAACAATCATATAATTGCAGCCAAGCCAGATGAACTTAGTCAATTACAAAAACAAGTTAAGAAACAATATTTGTATTTATTAGCGAACACAGAACAAATCCCTGAAATTTACATAAAGCATTCTTACTTATATCTCAGTTTGTTAACAACTCAACTTATTAAAAAATTAAAGAAGTATTTTTTGAAATTTGTTTTTAGTTTAAAGCTGCACTCTCACAGATTGAAGGTTTTGACACCTTTTTTAATTTTTGTCTTGGAACGAGCTAATTTTTGCAAAAATCGATGGAAACCAGTTATATTGGAATTTGCTCTTTCCAAGACAAAAAATAAAAAAAAAGTTGTAAAAAGGGTATATCTGTGAGAGTGCAGCTTTAATGCCAACATTCTGAACTTAAAATCTTCTAAACCAAAAAATCCAGAATTATTCGGCATTGCTTCAAATCGTTCTCGTTCAATTCAGAAAAGATTAAATTTCATTTATAATACTTATCTTTATGTGTTGACTATATGGCCAAAACTACGGCTGACCCTGACATGTAATATTATACCAGAAAACCACAATAGGCGGGGGAACACCATCGGAGCGCGGCACTTGAACAGGAAGTGACGTCAACGAAAAACAGCTGCCATGAGGTGAACAGCTCATCTGTTCACAGCCACGTGGTGGAACTGCGGGATCCGTGTAGCCCCGACCTCATTGTGTTGCATTGTTCTCCTACGTGTTCCCCCCCCCCCGAAAAAACAAAAAAAGTCAAATATTATTAAATAGTATGTTAACTAAACACTCACTTTCTAAGTAAAACTAGAAGCACTTGATATTAAAATGGCGAAAAAAAATGCAAACAATTCTCCCTGGTTATAAATTATGTATAAACTGAATAAACTCATATTTTCTACATGTCCCATATTTTCACTGCATAATCTGAATCTTCATGTTGTACATGTACGCGTCATTTCAAATAAATACAAAAAACATATTTTTAATACGACTTACCCTCTGTAAGAGGATTAGAATCATGCCTTGTCCGGTCACTGCAATAAACACGGACATCTGCCTACTGCCCGTTACGACCTCAAATTTAACAATCAATTGTATCGATTTGAACGTATCGGTTCCCCAAA
This sequence comes from Mya arenaria, assembly GCF_026914265.1. Taxonomy (NCBI): domain Eukaryota; kingdom Metazoa; phylum Mollusca; class Bivalvia; order Myida; family Myidae; genus Mya; species Mya arenaria. Next base: position 38,941,935 of record NC_069128.1, on the reverse strand, counting down.
GCTTATTGCCTTTACATTTATATGCGCACGAAAAACTCGTGCGTATGAATCATTCTTGCTTATAAAGCGCCACCTGGGGGTTATTGCTTTATAAACAAGGGAAACACATTTCCTTTTATTTCATTTAACTCAAACGTAGACAATAATATAACGTGTTTGCAATATAGTTATTAAATGTTTGTTTGTTTCCATTTAAAACATTATGGACATTCAAACAGGAATATATACATTATACAATACACTGAACGCAAAAGTAGTATTTCAATGGCTAATCATACAGAAAAGTGTTTTAATTATAAGCTAAAATAGATATAGTCTTTGTCTTAATGTGATGACACGCAAACATCAAACATCGTATTTTTTTAAATGGCTAATGTTAAAGCGCTTTATGTCGATTATGGAGTCGGAGCCTTCCGAAAATATTTGTTTATAAGAAATGGGGAATTATAAATTAAAGCAATCATTATGATCCTCAAACGAATTTCTATGTATTTCAAGTGTATTGTTGTGGTATACAGAAAATTACATTAGCATTAATACAAATTGGATTATATGATTATATTGAAAGCATAAATGGAAATGATGTGATACAATTAACTTATTTTGATTGAATAATCATAAATCAAGATATTTAGGAAAATGTGGAAGATTACACTAGGAAGACAATGAAAGACACAACACACTAAGAATAGTCTATGTCACAAGTATACGAGTTTGCCTTGTTGGTCATATTTGTTGATGTCATCAGGAATGCCAAAATTTTATTGCTATGCATTTAAAGCTTTTAGGGGAAATATACATTGATAAAATCGACCTGCAATACGACTGTTTTGCCTCGGGAAAATGATAATGCACAAACTGAATGAATGACATTGTTCCTATTCAGTTGAACATTTGGATATATTATAGGAAAAAGGATCCTTTGTCCCATGCTTGATAATGTGTATTAGTTGCAAATAATTGTCGGTAGTAGCTGTTTATTGAATTTAAAACAAATCTTGATCTGGATAAAATTATAAAATATTGTTCCTTAATAAACAAACGTCAAAACACATTCAACGAGAAAGACAAAATATAAGTTGTAAATATAATATGGAAATATACCCTGTTCAATTTTGCGCCTATGTTTAATTTAACCAATATTGATATATTTTCGCAATAACTCTAAATAATTAAATGTAAATCCGATAATTAGTTAGCTTTCCTTGTTAAATGAAAATCAAATTGTTTTGGGTTAAATGATTCAAATTTATTTCCATAAAATATAACAATAGGAAAATAGGATTTAATCTACCTCATTGATGTATAATCATTTGTTGCAGTAGAAATAAGATTAAATTCACAACAAATTTCGTCGCTATATTTTTGGGCAGAATAAACATCATATTTTCGCAAATTTACCAAATTACTAAGATTCATCAAAAGCATTTATCATATTCCGTACTAATATAAATATACCAATTTTGATTCCGAGATTTTAGTATGCTCATTTCAAAATATTAGATCGCAATCGAGTTATTCTTTTAATATACATGATCATGTAACACAGTCCAGTCTATTGTTGTATAGATGTTACTCGATATAATTTCTATTTTACTTAAAAATAAATTAAACACCAGCATACTAATTACATCACCGAAATTTTATTTTCTAACTTTAGTAAAAATATATTATAAAGTCGGAAATAAATAATTTCATTTCTCCGTAGAACCAAATACTAATCTACGATCACAGAATGGGTATTTCATTTTACGCATCTATCATATACGCTTCCATGAACTAGCTTTCTAATTCATAATGGCAATTTTCTTTGTTTTCGGTAATTGAATAAATCAATGTACCCTATATGCAGTAACGTTATATGATTGTTTTGCATGTACTATTCTTAAAACTCTTGAACCTGTAGATATCGCAATTTATTCCACATGCACAAAATATATTTTAATGTATCTAACAATGCCCATACTTTTGCTTTAAATGTTATCATTTATATTGTTCCTTTATCCAGTCTTAATTGTACAGTTTAGGGATTATTGCATGCTGAAAAACATACTTATAGAACAGAAATATCATGGATGCTTATATTAAAATCAAAATTGTTCCGTTGTTTCTGGCAATATATTTTCTTCTTAAGTTAATGTTCAAGTTCAATGCATTCTATGGCAAATGTGTTCTTAGAAGTTAAATCCATTCCATCACGTCTAATACAACGTTTGTCTTCTCTTCTCGCAGGCGCACCATCCGTCCCCGGGAAGCTCGTATAAAGGCGGAACGTTCACAGGATACTTGAGTACCGGCACTGAGGGAGAGCTGCTATGTAGGATGTTAAAGGCGGCGTTCAGGAGAGGGCTGATGTTCAACTTGGGAAAGGAAGGAAGAATTGTCCTGGATGGCATTTCATTGTATGAAGGATCAGTGTTTAATTACCGGTAAATTTTATAATATGTAAAATAAGAGTCAATTAAGAGCGTTCATGAAGGCATAGGTGTTAACTGTTTTAATGTAGGAGAACTATGTTCTGAGTGCCATCTCGTTAAAGGAGCCCATGTATGACTAAAGGGGCCCATGTAGGACTAAAGGGGCCCGTGAAGGACTAAAGGGGCCCATGTATGAACTTTTTGGGCTAGTATTACTTTTTTTTTAAAAGTACAATAATTATATACATCACATGTACAAAGCCTGTTGTAAGTGGTTGTTAGGTTAAGCCATTTTTAATAGCATATAACGTTTCAATAAGTCAGTTGTGGAGTTCAAAATAGGTAAAGTAAGTTATGTTTACATGACGTATAACTAAAGCAGCGTATGAATGCTATTTTCATGTTTTTCGGTAAACTAAGGAGTTTTATTAGTGTAATAACCGCAGTTAAAATATAAATTTGATATTGAACTTCAAACTAAGGGGTGAAATTATCAACTTTTTTAAAGCAATTGCATTCACTTCCCTTTCAACTGAATAAATACGGCACTTAAGAATCTGTAAATGATGACAAATAATAATTGATCGTAAAGACAGTTGCATATGTTTCACTGAAGATGTTTTTAGAAATAAACACAACTGATCGCTTATTAGGGAAGTGTCAATTCTCAATTTTCGAACGTATTTGTTTCAAAACATTTCCTTCCGTACACAACATTACTTCAATGGTATAGCATGTATACACTCAATATATTATCAATGGTGCAGAATGTAAAATAAGGATTCCGAAACATGCAATATAGTTCTTTGGTAGAATACAGCGTTTAGAAGTCTTGATAACATATTGCTCATTACGGGAATAAAATTGGTTCATACCAAAAAAATATTAGCTACGGCTCTTATTAAAATGACGGACTGAATAATTTCTTATGTAATATTCAGTATTAGGCATATATACATAATTATGAATACAATATTCATACAATATAATTATTTTTATGGAAAAACATATCGCAAATGATCTTGTAATTGAATGCAATGTGTTTTTCAACATGTTTTGTTTATAATGTAATCTATAGTATACAAAAACAATGTACGAGGATCACGGAGCACGACTTCACCGTCCATGAGGTTTAAAAATAATGTAGACTTCGTTTAAAATGAAGACCATATTCGTAACGTAACATTCAGTGTGTAACGTCAGTTAAAGAATCATTTCCTGATTTTCCTGCAACACCAATTATGACGTGTTTTCCGACCATTTCATAGTAATTACGCGAAACGAATCAGTGAGAGAGGCAAACCCATTTCATAGTAATAGCGCGAAACGAATCAGTGAGAGAAGCAAACCCATTTCATCAAATGATTTTTTCTTGTAATAAATTTATTGTTTCAGTCAGTGAACTCCTATTAATAAAAGGCGCACGGTAAGCTCGGAAGTGATGACGTCATACAACTGACGCCATAGATTCTTAAGTGTGTTTGCAGTCAAATCCTAAATATAAAGACATGAGCTTTAAATGAAATTCTTATATAATCATACAAAAATTGTTTCTTTAGTAGCAGGTGGTAATATACAATGCGTTATAATAGAATATTGCGTAAACGACGAATTTTGCATGCGCCGTGGGAGATCTTAAATCCCAGTTTAATTGCAAAAACCGTTGGTCAAATTTTACAACTCTGATTCCGATTAACCCTGTCAGAATTAATTTAATAATTTAAAATTTAAAAACAAACTCACAGGGTTACTTTCTACAATCAAGTGCAGAATCTGATAATATTACATATTTGCAAACATTTAAAAAATTGTTTTTTTAAAAAAAGAAGACCTGTTGATAAAGATATCACTTTCAATTCTATACTCATTATATGAAACTTTAAATATGTGCTTTGTTTCATGCGAAATATTAAGATTGAGTTAAATGCATTTTTTATCGTAAGTTTTAATATCAAAACCGTAGATATTATGAGCAAAAAAATTTGTACACTTACTCACATAAAGATTCTTAACTTGGGTTAGAAGTCCATTCATCACATAGCGTTTAAGTTATGCCCTCTGATATAGTGAACACAAACGGACGAGCGTTGAGCATCCCATCATGGTAGTCTTGTTAAATGTTTATATTGCATGTATACCGTCCGTATGTTTACGACTTATATCATGTGTGTTTAATGATCAGCTGGATATGTTTTTTAAAATAGCTGAAATTGTGGCATTGCATCTTTTTAAAATATTACATTTGAATTATGGGCTGTCTTCACGCAAGATATTCAAAGAGTGAAATAGTATAATACAAATACAATACGGTCAAGTCACCATATTATTAAGAAAGCTCTATTAATTAAAACGGAGGCGAATAATTTCATATTTAACATATATTATGTGCGAAGAAAATGCGGATTAACATACTTAATGTTATGCCTCTCGATGAAATACGGAGTTTTATCATTAAAAATTTTTGCAAAATTAGGATTCAAAATATCAACTTTTAAAACTTCTATAAAATTACATTTTAGGTACTTGCTCTTTAACAAAACTAATTACGTCTGCTTCGAACCACAAAATATTGCCAAACCAATTTAAGATTTACAATAGGTTGCATAAGTTTAAATAAAGATTTGGAAATAAACAACTTACCGTTTATTAGAAAAATGGTAACTATGTTTTTCAAACTTTTTCATAAACTATCAAGCTGAATGTGCGAACATTTGCTTGCATTAAAACCGACAAAAACGGATGTTGTATCAATGTAACCAAATATCAAAAATGTTAAAAACGACCTTTTAAATGTTAGCTCTATAAATGGCCGTGTAGTAATTTGGTTATGGACTAATGCCCTGTCTAATTTAAAATTGCTTTCGTTATTATTTGATGCATTAATAATCGTTCAATAATTAGTTTTCATAAAAAGTTTGCACAAACAAAAACGACCGAATTATAAACTATAAAAAAGTGCGTTAATTGCGTTTACCCCGTCCGTTGGGTAGCGGCGGGGGGGGGGGGGAAATTGTTTTTGAAATGAATATTTAGAAAAATAATAATAATTAAACTCTGAAAAGAAACTTTTTATTTCATTTTATTGTAACATGTTATTTCATTTCACCCTTGATCAAAGAAATACTATAGTTTTACTCGTGGATTCGCCACTCGTAAAGATATGTTTTTCCATGAAGCTCATGAAATAAATTACGATCTTATACTGAATTGAACAAAAATATCCTGTATGTCACTGTCACAGTTGCCGTGAAATTTAACATTGTTGAGCACTGAATTCAAGAATTTTCAAAAAAAATAAATAAAACTGCAATGCAGCTCTTTTGTTTAAATGCCTCAGATCATTTCCCCAGTACTCAAGCTAAACAAGTTACTGATATACTGTTTAATTAAACTTTTTAATTACACACTATAATTGAAACGTGTTCCTATATATAATGTAGAATGTAGACAGATTAAAAGAGGTCAGGAACAACTATATGTGTACAGAAGAACCAGTTTGCTTTGGGGTTATTTATACGTTGCATTTGAAACAAAGTTCAAATTATCATATAATACGTTGAAAGTATAAGTTACATGTGTTTGTATATTATTAACGTTACTATCCAACTAATGTGACTCGCGAGTCCTTCCTACATGAGTGTGACCTCAGATGTTACCTACAAAAAAAACAGTGTCTGTATAGTTATAGTTTACCGTGAATCTTACAAAGTTGCGGATCAACTTCGCATTACGTTGAATTCATGTATATATGCAGTTAAACTTTATTTTTAGTAATTGGTGGGATTACTCTAAATACGAACGTACCTTAAAAGCGGAACTGGCTGTCAAAGGTATCACAGAGGCGATCATAGATCAGACAGAGGAGTTGGAAGAAACTTTTGCTGTCGATGGTATTGACATTTATTTGTCTTTTCTGTTCGATATTCTTATCTTTATGAGAATTAAAATATATACGTTATTGTGTTGTTTATCACAATCCATCGTTTTCTAACGACCATTACATTCGTTTTTTTGCTTACATGCAGTTTGGAATTGAACTACATGATTACTTGAGAAAAAAAATGTTAAATACAACTATTCATAACGACATATAACTGTTTCATATTATGGATACTTTTAAATTATTCACTTAACGTTTTGCTATATCAATGTCTTGAACTCATTACTAATTGTGTTTCCCTTTAAAACAATGATTTCGCTCAGTATTTGTTATAATCTCTTACATATTACATGACAACAAAAATCACGTTCCATATCATAATAGCAGACAGACAGACAGACAGACAGACAGTTGATTGACTTGCACATAGTACATCGTCACAACACATACACATTATAATACAATTTGTCAACGTGTATGGGCAATGATAATAAACAATAATAAATACACATTATAACATACAAATATGTAGAAAAAAAGAAAAAAGACAATAAATAATAAATGAGAAGGTGAACATGGTTTATAAATGAAATTAAGTATTGACATTTAGTAAGCTTGATCTTATTTTAAGAGATTCTTTAACAAAGATACAAAGTTTTATAAGTTCCGTTCTGTTAGTTGAATTTATTAACTGGATATATTTAAATAATGACGGCTTTACAAAATAGTATTTCTTTAATTATTTCCTTCTAAGAGCATCAAAATGAGAACAGATGCATATAAAGTGAAATTCATCTTCGATATCCAAAGAATTACAGCATTGACAATATCTTTCAGCTCTAGGTATGTTATTTCTGGCATATCTACCAATTTGAATACGAAGCGGATGAAAAGATAGACGTAATCGACTAAAGTAAAATCTTAAATTTCCTGGTAAAATATCTTAGTAAGTTTCATATCAAAACATGATTTAACTGTTCTATATATATCCAATACGCTACAATTTTCAACTGTTCTGAACCAATCTTGTTTGAAAGTATCGTATAATCTACACTTGAAAGCTTCAATAAACACAGCTACATCAATATTTAGAACATTATCAAAGACGTGGCTAAAGCCAAAATCATTTAACATTTTATAAACATTATAAATAGCTCATTGTTCGTTTAAATATGCAATGGGTATGTAAACAATTCGTATTCCAAGTTGAATTTAACCCAATCAGAATATACAATACAAAACATGTTATTGAAATGTTTAATATGTTCGACATGACTAATAATACCTAGTTACAATTTTGTTGTCCTTTCTTTTTTTGTTTCATTTGATTTTGTCGTCAGTAAAATATTCAATATCATGTCACAATAATGTATCATTGATATATAAGCATTTTTTGTTTATATCGTTTATATCGCTAAAGCCAATACAGTGCAATTTTCAGTAAGTGGGTGGAGTTCAATATCGTTTGTTATTTCAGGTTTATCTTTGCTGGAAGCTTCACGGAGTTCTTAAAGGTGCGGACAGTGGAGTTGACAGGGGTATAACAGAGATGTGTTGACGTTCTAAAGGACTCTTAAAACAGACGTTTATGGTTGACGTATTATAGAGCGTTGTTTACTTATACTAACATCATATAAGGCTAACTGTGGTTAATCTCGGTGAAAAATTATTGTGTTTTGAAACTTCTGTATTTTCAAATGTTCAGACTAGTTAGTTAAATGAGAAGGTAAAATGGAAGTAAAATGTCGTAGTGTATACAATATAGTTTATATAGTGTACTTTCAGCGATTTCGGTAGCGTTTTTAATAAATATCTTAATTAATAGAAACATGTATACATGATAACAATAATAATCACAAGTTGCTTTTGTCTATTTCGTAAAACTTCTTTCGAAAGTAAGCAAAGAGTGTTTTTTTTTGTAATTTAACTCTCACACGTTTGTAAATATGTATTTCATTTTAAGTGCAACCGGCAGAAAAACTTAATTCCATGCAGACGTATAAATATGCACTGCTTTGCTGTCGAGCTATATATAAGTCTTGGATATAATCGTTTTAAAATGTATTTGTCAAATGTGTATCAGCATTACGCAAAAATACTAATATATATTGTTTTAATTTCTAAATTAGCATTTTGTTATGACGTCCTGGTCACTAAAATTACGTATATATAGTTCTTAAATATCATAATAATTTTATTTAATTTATCAAAGTACTGCAGAATAAGATTTTGTTAAAATATATGCATACAAAGACCTGGGCCCCGTTTTACTAAAGGACTTACGTAAGCGTAACTCCAATATTTCCGTAAGTTTTTGCGTACGCACAATTTTTTAGCGTAACTGCGTTTTACTAAATAGTTCGTACGTACGTATGCACGTAAGTTTTTGCGTAAAACTACGTTAAAAAAAAGCATCCGTAAGTTTGTTATGAAAAGCGTAAATATGGCCGACGGATGAGATCCCCGACGTCGACAACCCCGTAATTTTCGCGATAGAGTAGATTTGTTAATAATTTGAACGATAGTGAGGTAAAACTAAAGTACAGATTATCCAGGCAGCCAATAAATGATTTGCACGACCTCATTGAAGACGACATTAAACCAAAAACCATGCGAATTCATGCCACTCCAGTGATGACAAAGGTAAAACATGTTTATATTTGATGAGATAAAATCTGATGGTACAGTAAGCGTTTCAATAGCTCATTTCTATAGCTCGTTTCTATAGCATTAAGTTCTTTCATGATAGCCTCCCTTTCTCAGATCTGACCTTCACCTTGGATGTGTCAACGCTTGAAACTGTTGTTTTACAAACTTTCACATAACTTTCTTTTCCAACTGATTTGAAAACAAAGGCATCGGAGGAGCACATCGTAGATATTAAATCATGGTTTAAACGTATTTTGAAAGACTGTGGATTGTTTTTATCAACGTACTGTAATGTGAAATTTAAATTTTTATCCGAATATTCTCTCTATCCGGATGAAGGAAACGAGTGTCTGAGATTTAAAAAAAAGTTGTTTGTAATAGTGTTTGTGCTTTATTTCTTTTGGGTGTCATTTAATCCCAATATGTGATATTGCATGACATTCATTTATTTGCAACTTATAATCTACAAACTGAAATGTGCTGTGTTCTGGAAATATTGTAGTCTTGGCTCTTGCCGCAATGGCACATCTAGGTAAACATCATTTTACCGGTAATTGATACAAATAGAGTCACTCAGGTAGGGTTTTCGCTTATTGTTGCGCTTTTCTTCCAAAAACTTTGTTGCAACACAATCGTTGTTGCCTTGATTACTTCCAAACTCTTCTGTAATCAACCTCATATTCTCCTTTCATTTCAAAATCTACCGTTTTATTTTAAAAATGCATACAATGATACATTAATACAAACATTTAATGCCGGGAAGGAAACGCAACGATGTCATTTAGTTTAGTTCTCAGTATGATGTCATTTGGCTAAAATTTAATGTGGTTATCGGGTAAGCTATCGATAAGCATAAAACTTGTTGTTTTTTCAGTGCTGTATGTCTAGTTCAAAATTTTGATATATACATGTTACCGGTACCCACATATTACCTTCATTTTATATATGTATGTTTCAAAAAGAAGTGTTATATTATATTAAACTGTTTTGTTCTTTGTTGTACCGGAAGCTCCTCATAACACCGCAGTTGTTGGCGAAAGGGGAATTCTAAAGTGAGGGTGGACTTGTTTATGGCGTCTCCAGAAGCTCTGTATGTGTATGATACTATCTGTTTGGCAAGTAAGTAAAACTTCATGCTGATCATTTAATGATTTCAATAATTTATTTGGTGTTGCATGAAAATGAAATTTTAAAGATGTATCAAACTTTTTTTTAACATACATTTGAAATATATATAATTAAATCCAATATGTGATATTGGATCTTGAAAATTCATATACATTTTCCTACTAATTATGTTCTTTCTCATCAAGAAAAAATAGGCTCTAAGCATGGGCAGTGTAATTGTTAATCATAAATATTTCATAGAAAATAATAATTTAAGTTAATATAAATAGCCTGGATGGGTTCCACTTTGAAGTTGTGGATACTGTTTTGTGAGCAACAATGACAATGTTAATGTGCACATTCCATTGTCTTTTTTCAGTAATGTATTCAACTTTATGACAGGCTTACTAAATAGATTTTATACCTATAAAAGCAAAGCCAATTTAGACAATTAGGAACATTCTTATTCATGAAATGAATTAAATCACCTTTTTCAGTTAAAAGTTGACATACAGTCTTTCAATGAAATACATTAAAACTTGTGGAATAGTCAAGAAGGCTATTTCTATGTTCAACAGGTTTTTTTTATAAACCATTCCTGTTCAATGTAACTTAATCATAATGGAAAGCTAGTTAGCAAGTCTGTTGAATATTATAATTTTACTGCTCACTTGAAATTTTGTACCAATAGTTTTAATTCTTATGTAATGTAGTGGAATTGTGTTATAAACATCCAAATAGTAAAATATCCTATAAAAATATATTTCTTTGATAAAAGTCTTCTCACCAGGAAGCATATTATAGAAAGCCATAAGGCATTTCATCTGTTATATGTTATTTTCCAATGAACATTTTTTCTATATTTAAACAAAATCATTTTTTTTTTAATCAGATGCCTTCATAAAACAGGAGGATTTTTGCAGATCACCCCAGAGAAGTTTGCTGCACAACATTATTGTGCATTGATGGAGGGGTGCAGTTTGATGGACAGATTCAAGTTGCACCAGGAAATGCACCACCACACTTGTGGCTAGTTGACCCCAATGACCAGAGGGCAAGAGCAGCCCTCATTGCCAGATTTCAATATAAATACCCTGGATGTGTTAGTTAGTCATCCAAAACATTTATTGTTATTTAAACATTTATTGTTATTTTTGTCTTCACAAGTGTCAAAATGCTTACCATTCCATTTTTAATGAACTTTTGGTTATTAAAAACTGTTATTTTTTTCTTTTATAGTTATTTTGAACAATTTCAACCGTTTAAATTGTAATGAATAGACATTTGAGGTTATTTTTTAAACATTGTTAACTTAAAAAATACTTTGATTTTGTAATCTGTTGAATGATGTTTCTCTTACGGTATTTATGTAATGTGATTTTTGTTCTGATTTCTTGCCCACTTGTGAATGTATTAATTTGATATGTTTATATACAGTAAAATACTTATTGACATAGGGTATATGTTTGTTTTATAAACTGTCTTGTTTCCCAAATCAACATTACTGAGTGTCGATGTGGAAAATCACAAAAGTAGTTTTGGATTGAATCCAAGATCTCATAGTTTGTAGGCAGGTCATGTTCCTCTGTATAATGGTAAACAACAAAAACTCATAATACTGTCAAGGGTAGTTATTGCACTTAGTTTTTTTTGCATTGTTGGTGGCACCATTTTTGCAGTATGTATTGAAGTAAAAGCAATCAAGAGGAATAAAATGTCATTCTAGGGATTTTATTAATTATTCAATACAAAATAGAAAGTGTGCATCTCAATATCTCAATAACATGAAGTGTTTGTGCTAATATTTGAATTCCATAGATGTATCATTATTATTATTTCAACAAAGTGAAAAGACAAAGGTAAAACATATCTATCTGTGAAATAAGTGAAAACTTTATTTGTGTGAATTTAAAATTGACATTTTACATCAAGTTTAACTTGAAAAACAACAACACAATAGTAGCAATCATTATCAGAAAGGGACTGTTAATAGATTATTTATTTTCAAATTGCTGAAATTGAATTATTTTACCAACTTTTATGAAGAAAGACCAAAAAGCAACTGCTATAATCATATGAACAACATTTTAATAGTAAATCTAAGCCTAAAATGATTTAATTTTAAATAGCCTGACTTTGGCAAAATAAAGCATTTTATGCCATATTTTCTGAGCTTATTTAAACTTTTGTAGTGTTTTATCATTGCTACAAGCATTTTGTTCACATTTCATAGGAAATAAAAAAATCAATGTCTAACCATATAAAACATGAACAAGTCCCTTTAAAAATGATTATACATGAATTTGATGCGGTATCATTTTGATAATCACTGACATTACTTATGGAGAAGATGATTATAACAATGAACAAAACAGTACATGAAGGCTGACAATCATAAATATGTTAAAATAGTGTTGACAGTATAAATAACAATTTAAAAACACATTTACAAAACAAATAAATTGACATATTATCTCTCTAAACAATAACCAATTTACACATTCAGCTATTGGTAAAAAAATACCATATCATAAAATGTATGATTATGAGCCCCTTTTTTGTGATTACAATGTTTGATAGATGTCACTTTAAATGAAAGTGCTTTTCCATATGTATTTTAATATTAGATTTATACTTGAATATGAATAGGTTGACAGGTAAATAAAGATTTATTAAATGCAATAGTGAATAAAATATGAAAAGCTTCAAGTGTCAGCAATATTTAAGTGGATTGTGAGTTTTTTAAGTAGATAAAATAATCAAAGACTTCCAGGTATATGATTCTACTATAAGACTTTTAAGAGGTTTATGTTAGAATGTTTGTTGATTTAAAACAGTTGCTGAGTCACATTTTATTTAAGTTATCATTCATGAAATAAATTGTAATAAAGGAGACAGTCAATTGTCAGTTTTTGTTGATGTAATATTTGCTCATAGAGCTCACTCTGGCATTTAAGAAGTCTTTTCAAGTTGCTTGTAGATGGAATCTTGGAAACTCTTGTCACTTTTGCTGCAGTTGGTGTTGTACTGAAATATAAAAATACACCCATTTATATAAGTACTTTTTTCAAAGTCTTACTTAGTCTTTAAAAAAAGAATTTCAAATGTAAAAATATTTAGACAGAAAGGTACTGTCTGACCTATAATTTTATGCATACATATCTTAATAGCATGTACAAAAATCTGAGTACTTGCTCCAGTGACCACTTTGGTGTGGCTTAAAGTTTCATTTTAATATATATTTTTCACAGTTTTGGGGTTTTGATAGTAACTGTTTAACCTTTTGTATCCATTGCATGACTCTTTTGGCATGAAGACACTGCCATAACACAGTCTGTCTCAAGTTTGTATGTTTACTTAGTCATATTTTGTGTTCTACCTTTTTGGAATCATGGCAGCCCCCTGGGACATTGCAGGAAACACTATGTTGGAGGTAAATTGACATAACTGCAAACGATGAACATGTAGCTGTTTTGGCAGTATGGTGCAGCACCAAAGATGATGGACTTGTTTCGTTTCTGCAGTAAAATATATTCACATATAAATACATAAGTGTTATTTAAAATAAAAAATATACATATAAATGACCTGAGAATCACCAATTCTTTTAGAATAACATCATTATATGCTCATTTTTATTCAAATTTAATAACACCTTTATTAAAAAAATATTGACCGATACATCCATGATATTCATTTGAGGCAGGTAAGAAATCTTACTATTTTAAGTAAAGGTGTCAACCCCAGAAAAAAAACTATGGCTTAATCACCAATCAGCTGAATCATCTGTAAAACAATTTTACCAAATTTCCAAAAAAGCATCTTGTAATGGAATTTTAAAGCTGCACTCTCACAGATTTACCATTTTTGCAACTTTTTTTTATTTTTTGTCTTGGAAAGGGCAATGTTTTGCATAGATATATGTAAACCAATGATAGAAGATTGCTGACAAAAAAATCAGATCGTAGATTTTCATTTTTCCGAAAATTAATATTTATGGCTTAGACCGTTAGTAACAGTTAATGAAAAATGCATAAAACATCAATTTTGGAACTTATTTATTAAAATCTGAGATCTAATATTTTGTCAGCTGTCTTATATAACTGGTTTATAAGGATTTTCGCAAAAATTGGCTCGTTTCAAGACAATAAAATAGAAAAGTTGTCAAAACGCTCAATCTGTGAGAGCGCAGCTTTAAATATGTATTAACAAAACAATAACTTTAACGTGATTTTAACTATAATTGTAAGATTCCTGAAATAATTAAAGATGAAAGATAATTTGCAAATAAGTAATAATTTACCTTCTCCTCCTGCTCATTGAACTTTGGAGGAGTCACCCCGTAGATATATAGGCCAGAAGTGGCCCTTCTATGTATCAGAACAGATACGGAGTCACACCACCTGTCAGCGCTGCCATCTGACGCCTCCTCTTCACGTCCATCTTGATGTTGGTTAATTTCTTATTAAACTCATCAAGAGTTCTAATGCAGACACCCTGGGCATTCAGTCTGAAAGTCAAATATTTTTTTCTTTAAATTTTATTACTAAAGCTTCTTAGACTAGAGGATATCAGGGACGGGCGGGTGCTATGATCAAAACATACTAACAATAAATTGTGAAAGAAAGAGTGTGTGCCCGACGGCTGACACTTAAAATACTAGTTCTGGCTTCCATAACTTTAATGTTGATATTTATTTGTTTGATGTTTACAACACACGTCCAAAAATGTAATATATAACGTGTTCGCTGAAGTTCTTTAGCTATACAAATACATGTGTAACTTACAAATTAACATATATGGATACCTTTGTGAAACAAATCGTTACAATATTTGAATAAAACAACTATACTTATATAAAAAATCAGTATAAAACTGTAACATAGTAGCTGATTGTCGTCATCCGTCATAGTCAAAGTTCCAAAACAATATTTAAAAAAAATACCCCACCTCTTTTCATTCCTCTTCCACGATTTTTCTTCATCGACATGAGTAATGGTTGGACTTGCTTTCAATGGCATGGCTTTCATCAAGGAATGAATACCTCAGCATTTCATGCTCTACTCTGGACCAATTCTCTTTCCTTTTAAACTTTTGCGGCGTCGCCATTGTTTATCTTTTTGACAGGTGCGCGCCAAGAGAGATTTCTACCTCCAATCGGAGAGTTACGCATTATTTATTCCTACGCAAATATTTACACTTACGAAATTTTAGTAAAACGCACGTACGCAATTCGTATTATTTACGTAAGTTGAAAATGTACGTAAAAACTTACGCACAACTTACGAACTGTTAGTAAAACGGGGCCCTAGTGTATGGACGATTACTCATACTTCACCGACAGTGCCAAGTCGGTTACAATGTTTATAAATGACTGTATTTTGATAGCTGTGTCCTGTTTGCTGTCTTTCAGCGTTATACATACTTTGCTTCGTATTTGTTTTTTTGTTGATCTGTATGACTTTAAACACGGTATTCGTAACATGTAAAGCTACTTGGCCGGTCTTGATGTTACCACTTAATCTTTTAAACAATTGAAAGTCAATTTACAGGTAGCGTTAGCAATTTCAATTAATAAATAGCTTACTATGATGTAGATTTAAATAAAAGCTGTCAAATGGCTATAAAACAAGATAGAAAACAACAACAAGAACAAAAATCAAAATAACAACAACATTAATTAGCATGCACTTTATCATAGTCTTTACCTTGTATCCTATCTTGTAAACTGTGGTTTAGGTAGCGCTGCGAGGTGATGGTCCGTTCTGACCTAACATCATATAGTATCGTCCTGTAGTAATCAATGCACTATAAAAGTGTCACTATGTGAATTATAAACAATGATTTGTATTGATTTTGTACTGTAATTCTTCCTTTTAATCGGAAAATAAAGACGAATATGCATATTTTGTTAACATTCAAACCTGACTTTGCATTTCCTTAAAAAAAATATAAATATATTTATTTTCAAGTTTTCATTGTTTTGGCTTAACGGTTTCATATTATTGCCTGGTAACTTTGTAAAACGTGGCATGTCGGTTAATTGAAAATTCCAGGACAAACTTGCCCTCTTTTTGGTGTATAAGGGAATAACTTTGTGAAACATTGCGTACTCGTTATTGTACGTCCAGCCAGAATTATGTTTGCCAAGTTTGCCCCTATGTTTCGTTTAGGAATCGTTTTCGAATCTTGGCGTAATTGTAAGTTGCTAAACCAAGGACAACGTTTCCTTAATTTCCTTTGAAAGGTTCCTGTTATGACAATTTGCACACTCGCCACTGGCTAGACCTAGGCCAAGTTTGCCCTTGCTTTAGAGGTTAACATTGTGAGGCATGTCGTTATAATTTCTGGAAAAACCAGGACAAATTTGCTGATGTATTTGTTTTAGGGAATACCAGTGAAAGAACATGGCGAACATCGGTCCTTGAATTGCCAACAAGTGTTGTGCACTCATTTTGATTTAGGAGGTTAACATTGCTAGTTTTGTTTTACTCATTATGGGTCACATCTAGTTTGCCGAGGCACGGAATCGAACCAGCACTCGCTTCTTACCGAGGCGACCCTAGTATGATTCTCGTCTGTGTGCATGTGGGTTTGGTTAGTGGACACCAAGGCAGACAAATGGGTTTCTCTTTATGCTAGGGTTTCCTGCACAACACCAACATTAAACTGTCAACGAGAGTGACTTAGTTATCTTCTTCATAATAGTCGTAAACTTTATTATAAAGCTAAAAGTTTGATTAGTTCGAGTTTGTCCTCATGTTTGTTAAAGAGCGTGACATTGTAAAAGGTAGCATTATCGCTACTGGAAAATCATTTGACACTGTTTGCACTAATATTACTATCAGAGCTTAACATTCTAAATAAAAGCTTATGTTACTCGTTAGTAGCAAAAACAAGTATCTTAATACAAATGTGATGTCATTTTGATTTTAGAGGGCATAATTGTGAGACCTTGCTTATTGTTATGTTATTTTTAAGGAAGTGTTTGCCTCAATGTTTGAGACTGTCATATGAAACAATGCCGTTCAATTTACTGCCTTAGCCTCATTTTTATATAACCATGAAACATTGTAAAACTCGGCGCCATAGTTACGGGCTGAACGTAGAACAATCTTATTTTGTGTGTAGAATTGTACTGTGTCAAACTTATCGAACTCGTAAACTGGATAGTCTAGGACAATGTTGCCCTTGTAATTTTAAAAGATAACACTGTGACATTGGCGCGAACAATACTGATTTAACAAAGGGAAAGTTTGCCATTGTTTTAGTAAAATGAAGAAAAGTTGTGTACGTGTATTACTCTCACATATGAAATAGCACGTGTAGCTGATATCACACGTGGGTCTGTAGGTGTAGCTAATATCATCAGTGAATTTGTAGTTCTAGCTTAGCTCATATGTGAAATTGTACGTGTAGCTAATTTACATGTGGAACTGAACGTGAAGTTGATCTCACATGTTAAACTGTACGTGAAGCTAATCTCACACGCGGATATGTACGTGTAGCTAGTCTTATATGTTAATCTGTACCAGTAACTAATCTCACTAATCTGTAAAGCCGTACATGTACCTTATATCAAATGTGAGACTTTACGCGTAGCTAATCTCACTTGAAAAACTGTACGTGAAGCTGATCTCGAATGTGAATCTTTAGGTGTACCTAATCTCACATGTGAAACTGTACATGAAGCTTACCTCACATGTGAACCGGTAAGTGTATATAATCTCACATATAAAACTGTACGTCTACCTAATCTCACAAGCGAAACGGTAAGTGTAGCTAATCTTTCACGTGAAACTGTACGTTTAGCTTATCTCAGTTATGGAACTGTAACTAATCTCACATGTGAAACTGTACGTGTAGCTTCTCTCACATGTGAAACTATACGTGTAGCTTCTCTCACATGTGAAACTGTACGTGCGTCTTCAAACACATGTGAAACTGTACGCGTAGCTTATCTCACACGTGAAACGGTAAACGTTTCTAATTTCACATGTGAAACTGTACTTGTAGCTTATCTTACAAGCGAAAGGTAATTGTAGCTTATCTTCCTTGCGAAACTGTACGTTTAGCTGAGCTCACATGTGAAACTCTACGTATAGCTACTTTCACATGTATAACTGTACGTGCAGATAATATAACATGTGAAATTGTTGCTTTTCTCACTTGTGAAATTGTTCTTGAAACTAATCTTACATGTTAGACTGTACATGCACCTTTTCTCACATGTGAAACTGTACGTGGTGCTAATTTCCCTTATGAAACGGTAAATGTAACATATCTCATAAGTGAAACTGTATGTGTAGCTAATCTCACAAGTGAAAATTTAAATGTGGATAATCTCATATGTCAAACTGTACGTGTAGCTGCTGATATCACATTCAAAGATGTACGTGTATCTTATCTCGTATGTGAAAGTTGCAATTGAGTAAAATGTCGTTAACGAGATTTCATTTTAAACGTGTACTTGACAACACATAATCGCATGACAATTTGGAAACGTGGCGATAAACCCATTTTCAAAACATTGACTGTTAGACCACGTCCAAAGCGGGACGTAATCAATGGGTTAAAACGTGTTATAAAACGTCATATACTTAAAGACGCTTAATGTTATTGGATATTAAACTTTTAATCGTATTCTTGGTGTATATTTTGGTCATGGTCAGGAAACAATGATCAGACCATTTGCTCCAGCCAAAACACTATAATGATTTCATGTAATATACCAATGATAGTACATTTTATCACTAGTATAGCAGGTAATACCATTTCATATAACAAAAAGTACATTAAATCACCAGATTATCAAAATGACATAATGTAATTTTTATAAACCTCATGGCCAATGTCAGTTTGTGTTAGTCTATAAATCATGTCTAGAAAATCTGGTTCAGCTCTTCTTTCTTCCAGCCCTTCCAATATTTCACTGTCTTTTTTCTTGCGTGTAACTCGTTCCTCTGCCTTATAAAGAGAAATAAGAAGTGAAGTGATGATGCACATGAATCATCTGGTGTTGGATATGTTTCTGGCAAACTGTAATTGGGTATTGGCAGTCTTTTTTGGTCATGATTTGTTGTATTTATAGAACTTCACATTATATTTTTTGTCATTTGATGATACCCAATATATTTATTTTTTTTACCCTTTTAATGCATGTGTGTTCATGATTGTAAAAATATATAAATAGATCATTTGAAAGTTGGTTTATTTTGACTTCTCAAAAGAGTGCTTATAGGGGAACCAAAAGAGCCTTGATTGCTTTAAGAGACTTGAACACTCTTTAAGAATATATAATTAACACGACAGGCATGGGAGCTCGACCTGGCCTGGTCACTTAACAGAGGTGGTCAAAGTACTCCATTGGACCATACAACCATGTTCTACTAATTGATGAAATACAGACCCTTTCTTGGTCAATTATTCAATGTTTGAATGACAACAAGAATTGACTTGAGAACCTATATAGGATTTCTTTACACTTATTGTTAGTGTTGTGCCGATGATCAATAATAATCGACAATTGATCGGAAAGGCCTACGTCGGCGACAATTGATCGTAAAGGCATACGTCGGCGACAATTGATTGGAAAGGCCTACGTCCGCAACAATTGATAGTGAAATTTGGAAACACAAAACAAATTGATATCTTTCTTTGTTATTATTGTACACATATATACACTACTAAATGTAGGACAAAAATCAGCGCCTGTTGTTCTGCCTCATGTTATGTAATAGTAACTTGTAAACACTAAAGGACAGTTGCGTTTTGAATAAATAATGCAATTTATACAAAGAAATGTACAAACAATATTGCATGGGAACATTGGTGCTTAAAACTGGTGCATATACTGTATGTGCATGCCTTAAATTACCAAAGATAATTAAATAATAATTAAATTGATTAATAATCGATCATTGATCGGTTTCATAAACCAATTATCGATTGTAATTTTTCTGTCCGATTCCCAACACTACTTAATGGTCTCAAGTTTGGCAAAACAATTGTTTATTTGGTACTCCTTTATTGTAAGTTTTGCACAGTATGAACTGGCAAATGGTTTTTGGACACACAGTGGACTTGAGTAGTCAGTCTTTGGTGGCCATATGGCAGATTTTGGTAGATGGTAGCCAAAATGTGGTTGAATGAGCTCTGGTTTGACATTTGTAAAAACCGGCTGGTGCTTGTTTGATAATAATACGGCTTAACTGTAACCACATTTTTTTTTATTTTTTTTTTTTGAGATTTTACATCAGGCAATAATGACAAAGTGAAACCACAGTATGTGAGTGAAACTGAATGTAAAGAAATAACTCCGCAAGGGTGAAATGACTGTTTAAGCAAGTTTGATATTTGCCAAAAGGAAACCTTAACAACAAGTGATCAATTAATTTGAAGTAATGATTAAAGGCAATGAAATATTACTATTTTGGAATAGGAAGAAATTAATAAAATTCATTCCATTCTATTTGTCTGAACGTCATCATAGCTTATAGTATTAAGCAGAATTTTTTAAAAGACTTTGGAGGAAGGTAAATTTAATTTACTGTATTAAAATATGATATGACAGTGTATCATAAGAATATGATAAATCATGACAAAAATTAATTCTGTATAATAAAAAAGTTAGAGGTTTTTATAGCAAAATTTATGTGAATACATTTTTTTGTACTTGCGTCTAAAAATAATTTGAAATTTTGGCAACTTAGACCTGCTAAAATAATCACCCTGAATACTATCAAATCCCTCTGAATGTTCAGCCTTTCTGAACGAATCTCCCTGAATGGTCTCCAGAAAATATGGCATGTATGTTTTTTATATAAAGCTTGTTAAACACTGGACGCGCTTAAGTAGGGATATTTTAGGGTTAGCTTGACTTTTAATATTGAAAAAGAGATGAAATATAATTAAAAATGTTTAGTGATTTTATTAATGTTATGACTTTTTCAAATAAAATGAAAAAAATAAGTAATAGCCCTGTCGATATTGGTCATATTTGCATTTTGATATTCAAATGAATTTGAACCTGATTTTGAAATGCCTATTATAAAGTGCATTATAAAACAGTAATATCAGATATCCATATGAAATGTTTTAATGCGACGTGGGCAAATTTGCACCTGGGGGTATTCTTTGGATGCATTCTTATGGTAATTCGATCAGAACATTGTATTATTTAATAAAATGCAAATAGCTTGTCTTGAAAAGAACATTTGACAATGAATAAGCTAAAATACTAATGCAAGATATCAATTTCTGTATTTAATAAAACTCTTATTCACTCAAGGATATTATATTTCAGTAATTTAAGGTAAGTAAAAAAGATATCTGTCTTTCAAGAAACGTCATTCTGTCATAAAACATTTCAACTGCCCATATTCAAAAGAATCAAGAATGGTGTAAGTTGATAACATCTAAAGTATCAGCTGAAATAGGAGTGCATAGTGTTTAAATGTATTTGAAAGTTTAGCATTCCATTTTGGCAGCATATAAGTCTCAAACAAAGACCAAATAGCTTAACTTGAAAACAAAATATTTAAATCAGAAATTAACATAATATACGATACGATACGATACGATAAATTCATTGCGTAAAACATTATACAATGTTCATAGCATATAACATACAATACAATGAATGGAGAAAGTTCAGAAATACAATTTTCTGGAGCAATTTAACATGAATGATATAACATCGAATTTGAACTTGATTTTGAAATGCGTATTATAAAGTGCATTATAAAACAATAATATCAGATATCCATATGATATGTTTTAATGCGACGTGGGCAAATTTGCACCTGGGGGTATTCTTTGGACGCATTCCTATGGTAATTCGATCAGAACATTGTATTATTTAATAAAATGCAAATAGCTTGTCTTGAAAAGAACATTTGACAATGAAGAAGCTAAAATACTAATGCAAGATATCAATTTCTGTATTTAATAAAACTCTTATTCAGTCAGGGATATTATATTTCAGTAATTTAAGGTAAGTAAAAAAGATATCTGTCTTTCAAGAAATGTCATTCTGTCATAAAACATTTCAACTGCACATATTCAAAAAAAATCAAGAATGGTGTAAGTTGATAACATCTAAAGTATCAGATGAAATCGGAGTGCATAGTGTTTAAATGTATTTGAAAGTTAAGCATTCCATTTTGGCAGCATATAAGTCTCAAACAAAGACCAAATAGCTTAACTTGAAAACAAAATATTTAAATCAGAAATTAACATAATATACGATACGATACGATATGATAAGTTCATTGCGTAAAACATTATACAATGTTCATAGCATATAACATACAATACAATGAATGGAGAAAGTTCAGAAATACAATTTTTTAGAGCAATTTAACATGAATGATATAACATCCTATAATTGTTTGAGTGTTGTTATAAAAATAGAAATATAGCTAACTTTGTTAGTATCACTACATTAAATAACAGCAATTCAGGTATAAAAGGAAATACAAGCCTAGTTATGTAAAATCTCCCTTAGCTGGTTAACAAAGTAAATATATTTTGCTAGTCTATATGTGTTTCTTTGTGTTACAACTTAACATGGATTCAAATTTATTTAACGTTGGCCAGTGGCAAAAATAAGGCTTAAACAAATTGTTTCTTAATTCCCTTTATCTTGGGCACACAAGTAGAAAATGAAATTGAGATTCTACCTGATTCAGATTGCATGATACACATATTCTGTCATTTACGGGTGTGTTAGTATATCTGCCCGTCTCGATTCCAAGTCTATGGGCAGAAGTTCTAAATCATGCAAGAGCATATCGAAATTTGTTTTCATGGATTGTTTCTAAATATTTTTCTCTAATGAAAGCATGTTTTAATAAGGCGTATGTTCTTAATCTAGGTGAATTATTGATATCTGCGTACCAGCTTTGGCAATATATTTGTCTATCATTCTCGTTTTGATTACCTCAAATGTTTGATTATCGATACTTTCAGTTCGCCAAATATCAGAAAAACCTTTTTCAACCTGAGTGTCCCAGTTTTTATTTTTATATGTTTTATTATTTGAATCGTCTGTTTGTAATACGTTATAAGTATGTTGGATAATATGTCAAAACATTTCAGTCCTTTGAGAAATTTCGAAAAGGTTTTACAGTATAAACAAGAGATGTTTGTCAAACATTATGCCCCCCCCCCCCCCCCCCCTGCGCGCCATGTTGTCAGGATTATATGGACAATTGAATGAAATATGCCTGGACCGAAATGACAGCTGATTTGTCGCTAACATTGTATGCCGTTGAGGCAGTTTTAAGATTATGACCATTCAAAGTTTGAGGATAGAGTGTGTTATGACCAAGACCTTTGACTCTAAGACCTCAAAATCCATAGTAGTCATCAGCTGGTCACCAATCTAAATGTTAAGTTTGAGGGCCATGGGTGCAGGCATTGACAAGTTATCTAACAGACAAGCATTTTTTGTTCAAGGTCACTGTAACCTTGACCATTGATCCAATGACCCCTTAAATCATAAGGGGTCATCTACAGGTCAGACACAACCTCCAAGTCAAGTTTGAGGGCTATGGGTGCAGGCATTGTCCAATTATCACTTGAAACATTTTCGCATTCAAGGTCACTGTGAACCTGACCTTTGACCCAATGACTCCTAAAATCAATAAGGGTCATCTCCTGGTCAGGCCCAACTTACATGTCAAGTTTGATGTTCATAGATTCAGACAGTATTGAGATATCACTGGGAGAAAATTTGTTAACTTTTTTTGCGTTAAAGGTTACTGTGACCTTGACCTTGGCCTGATGACCCCCAAAGTCAAGAGGGGTCATCTGGTCAGGCCCAACCTTCATGTCAAGTTTGATGACCATAGGTCCAGGAATTGTCGAGTTTGCTTTCAAGGTTACTGTGATCTTGACCTCTGACCCCTTAAATCAATAAGGGCCATGAGCGCAGGCATTGTTGAGTTATCACTCGGGCAACCTTTTATCGTTCAAAATCAATAGGGGCCATCTAATGGTCAGGCCCAACCTCCAATTCAAGTTTGATGGCCGTGGGTGCAGGCATTGTCGAGTTATCACTCAGACAACCTTTTACCATTCAAGGTCACTGTGACCTTGACCTTTGGCCCGATGACCCCTAAAAACAATAGGTCTCATCTACTGGTCAGGCCCAACCTCCAAGTCAAGTTTGAGGGCCATAGGTGCAGGCATTGTCGAGTAATGACACGGAAAACCTTTTACCATTCAAGGTTACTGTGACCTTGACCTTTGGCCCGATGACCCCCAAAAACAATAGGGTTCATCTACTGGTCAGGCCCAACCTCCAAGTCAATTATGAGGGCCATAGGTGCAGGCATTGTTGAGTTATCACTCGGACAACCTTTTACCATTCAATGTCACTATGACCTTGACTTTTGACCCGATGAGCCCCAAAAACAAAAGGTGTCAGCTACTGGTCAGGCCCAACCTCCAAGTCAAGAATGAGGGCCAAGGGTGCAGGCATTGTCGAGTTATCAATCGGACATCCTTTTACCATTCAAGGTCACTGTGACCTTGACCTTTGGCCCGATGACCCCCAAAAACAATAGGAGTCATCTAATGGTCAGGCCCAACTTCTATATCAAGTTTGATGACCATAGGTCTAGGCATTGTTGAGTTATCACTCGGACAAGCTTTAAAATTATTTTACCATTAAAGGTCACTGTGACCTTGACCTTTGACCCGATGATCCCTAAAATCAATAGGGGTCATCTACTGGTCAGGCCCAACCTTCATGTCAAGTTTGATGACCATACGTCCACGAATTGTTGAGTTATCACTCGGACAAGCTTTGGTCTACCGACGGACCGACCGACTGACCGACATACCGACATGCCTGTGCAAAACAATATACCCCTCTTTTTCGAAGGGGCGCATAACAAAGGTGTATTAAAGGGGCTATACACCGTATGATGAAAGAGTGGAAAAAAAGTAAATTGTCGAAAACTGGCATAAACTTGGTATCAACGTGTACAATGCATAAAAACTAACTAACTAAAGTACCACATAGTTTACAATTAATTTATTTTTCAGTTTTTTTTTGTATTTTTCCATTAAAAAATATTACTAATACCTAGAAAAATTCATTCTTATGTGTGATTGGCTAGTCAATGTTATCATGTGATATTACCAAGTTAGGTATATTCTAAGTTTAAATATTACATGTTCTATTGACAAAATATAAACTGATTGATTTCAGGATTGCCACACAAACCCAAGGCACAACATCCACTGCGCAAAATGCGTCTGGCAGTTTTTCCCATATCAGGACAGCCGTCCGGTCCAGAGGCATACCGGACCGGGCTCAACAAATCATCGTCGACTCCTGGCAATCTTCAACAAAATTACAATACGACCGACATATTAAGAAATGGATATATTACTATGAGGAATACAAAGATCCCCTTGATCCCAATATAAACAATATTTTAAAGTTTTTATCAGAATTATTTGACCAAGGGCAAAGCTATAGCACACTTAACACAGTACGTTCGGCTGTCAGTACCTTTTTCAAAGTGTGTGCTAATATTGACATACATGAGAATGGCCTAATTGGACGATTCATGAAAGGTTGTTTTCGCAAAAGGCCGACACAACCAAAATATAAAAGTACATGGGATGTTAACACAGTCTTGATATATTTAAGACAAATGGATAATGGCTCAGTGTTGGCACTTTCACAAAAATTGTCCATGTTATATTTGTTGGTTTCAGCACAACGATGTCAAACTTTGCATTTGCTCAAGGTGTCCGATATAATATTTTCTCCACACAAAAGTTACGTAACAATTACACCTTCAAAAAATTCAGCAGTTTTAAAAACTACAAAACCAGGAAATCAATTACAGACCATTAAATTAGCAAAATATCAATCAGAAACTTTATGCATCGTAATGTTATTGGACAAGTACCTAAGTCGTACAGCCGGCCTTCGTATGGGAGACAAGCTGATCATCAGCACACAAAAACCCCACAAAGGCGTGTCTCGTGATACCATTAGCCGTTGGGTTAAGACGATAATAATCAAATCCGGCTTGGAAAATAAGTATGGGCATCATAGCACTAGGGCAGCTTCCACTTCTACCGCTAAAAGGGCAGGAGTGGATCTTGGCACCATAATCAAACTTGCAGGATGGACAAATGCGCACACATTTGCAAAATTTTATGATAAGGAAATTCTGAGTCAAAAGACTGTTCAGGATGCAGTCCTATCAAACTTGTTGGTTGACAGTTGATTTACTCTTTTTGTTGTATAGAAACACTGATAAATATATGCCAATTTACATTCATTGTATTGATGCATTGCTTGTGTAAATATATCAATTACGTGTGACATTATAACACATTAAATTTTCGAAGTATATTTCATGTGTTTTTAAGTCGAAACTTGAAATTACCTCTAAAGTCTCTGTGGGGCACATTCAGGAAATTACAGGAGATGAAATTGAATAATTAACCGAGACTTACCTTCGTAGATGGGAAGGTGAAGTGCTCACACACCCTACCCAACCCACCCTTGTAAACTTTCAAATTTCGACGAGCCAAAATGTATCTATAAGTTCTGGCTGCAGTAGCTGCGACCGTATCTCTGTGTGAGCACTTAAGGAGTTTGCAGTCGATGAAATTATAATCAACCTTCACCTTCCCATCTATGAAGGTAAGTCTCGGTTAATTATTCAATTCATCTGCAATCTTAAATTTCAACTTCAATATTGGCTGAAGCTCAATTTGCGAAAACATATAGCAAAATGAAGAAAATATGACACTAAGAAAATGTACCTTACAACTTAACATGTCTGTTGAACTCACAACATGAACACAGAGTACTTTGGTCATCAAATGGACAGATATTATTACAATAAGTTTAATTAGTTGAAAGTCATGAATAAGCTTTTATCACCTCAGAACCTCATTTATAGTGAAGCATCTATTTTGGACAATTCCCATGATATAAGCATTGTCATATGAGCATGTATAAAGAAAAACATTCAAGGAACAAAATACTGCAGGTGATTTGTGGAGATTGCTTTGGACAGAACTTGTACTAGACTGGATCAAACTCACTCAGACAAACAGAAAAGTTTTGCGCAGTGTTTTGCCCCACCATGAAATGAATTTCTGTGAGTATTAAAACCCTTAAATAAGGTATTTAAAATGTCTAAAGCTGAATACAAATATCAATATTCGAGAAATAATGACAGTTTCATATTAAATGGGCTGGAATACTATGATGTGTTCATGTTTCATAGAATCTATTCAATATTCAAGTCATGTGTTTATTCCATTGGCAGAAGCTATAATGTTTCTTTAGCCTGTCAGTTTGAATCATTCTTGCTGAGTGTCGAAAAATTGACAACCAACAATTCAATACTTTTAATACAATAAAACAAAACTTAAAGTAATTAAATGATATCAGACTCACTAAAATTATCAACAATGTAAATTCACATCTCAGGAACAATAATATAGACTTTATATTTTAAAACCTTATGTGAAAAATGTTAATGGCCTACTAGGAAACCAACACTTGACTGATGTATAAAAACAACAAGAGGCCCAAAAGGGCCTATGCTCTACTGGCATGGCTTTTGTGGTCATATCAATCCAGAGCATGTATATATGGGTAAAAGGCAACAGACATATAGTTTATGTTTTGTGTTTGGGTTACCTGAAAACGTAGCACGTTCAACATCTGAGCCCAGAAAGCATTGTAAGCAGCTTAGTTGCAACTATTTTAATATGTGCCAAGTAAAAGTCATCTGACAAAAAAAAATGCTTTCAAAACTGTACTCATAGTAAAAACTTCTGTAGTTTTAAAAGTTAAAAAAGTTGGTCAAAAGGTCAAAGTCAAGGGCATCCTAGGACAACATTGATCAATTTTAACAAACATTCACAATCAATTGTGCTGAGATGGATGCACGAACACACAAAAAGATTTTCAAACCTTTACAGATTTATTTTTACCAAACCTTTGAACCCTGGGTGTGGCCAGTAATGACACCAGGTGCATAACTTAAACATTCACAACCAATTTTGTTAAGATGAATGCGCAAACTACAAAACTTAAAGCTACAAAATGGCCTTTGGGCTTTCAACAAGAACAAGGCAGAGTAATTCACAAAATAAACTGCAGAAGCAAAAAGCAAATTGTCTCTCAAAATCCTAGACTTGCAAATTGTTTCCCTTAACTCTAGACTTGAATTTACATGTACATGTAAACTTGGCTAAAAATAGAATTTGCTCATGCAGACCTGGCTAAAAATAGTTAGCATTTCTTTAAAACTTTCATGGCCCATAATTTAGGCATTCATGGGCGGATATTGCTGGTTTTCGAAAGGAACCGAGCTCTAATAGATATCTAGATACTGTACAAGTTTCATCGAGATGCAATCAAGTAGCAAGTAGAACAGTCAGTTTAAAACATAGAGAGTTAAAATCATTTTATTTCAAGTGGAATTAAAACCAAATAACTGTTTTAACAAAAAGAGTACCTACATCAATATAGCAATATCAACACAGACTCACTAACTCAACAGACTGTAAGGAAGAATGGCTACAGCACAGGACCCCAAAACAGCTTCACCAAGACGCTCCTCATAACAGAAGAAATATTTAAGAGACATTTCACTAACAACATACCCTACTTGTCTGTAAGTGATTGGCCTCGGACAAAATTGGTGTTCGTCCTAGCGAAACGGCTTCTTACTTTTGAAGAAAACTTGCACTGTATCTATTGCTGAAACAGTTTTATCTTTTTTTTTCAATTTGGACCATCCACATGATGATATTCTTGTCATATGAACAAATTCATGTATAAAGGACACCGATCACTATTTTGGGGGCGTACGTGATAAATTTTGTTCACTAAAAACATCAGGAAGTTAAGACTTTGTCAATGTTGATAGCTCGGTGTAGGACATACAGAGTTGATATATATATTTATTTCATGTGGAATTTCAACATAAAATATCTGTTTTAACAAAAGCAGTATATCAAACAGCGACTAACAAAAGAAGCAAGAAAGAATGTCTGAACCACAGGATCTCATAGCAGAAGCTATATTTGAAACACATTTTGCAAACAGCATTGGTGTCAGAGGTGATTGGTCCCATCAAACATACCTGGTCAGCTAAGTGGATATGAAGAAAAAACATTGAAAAATTGCTCCAACCGATGTTCAAGCATTTAATAGTTATTGGGAACATCATGCTGAGTATTATTGTTTACAATATCTAGAGAGGTATCTGGAGCAACACCGAAAGAAACACCCAGAGCAATACCATGCACAAAATATGTCAGAAAACCAGTCCTACGATACACTATTCGTTGAAGTGGAATTATTTATGAGTTGTTCCCCCTGTATTGTTTGCACACAGGACATTTGCAAATTCATGACGCAAATGAAAACAATAAACATGTATGTGAACGTTACAATCCATATTGGGACATTCAGCCAGAGATATCATAATAATCATTTCAGCGATAAAAATGCTATCGGTTTGACGGAACTACTTTCCATTACTAGTGTTGGTTATTGGGCGTACAATCTGGGGCGGCTGCTCCAGTTGTGTGGGCGTCACATGTTCATGCTCACTCTCCAAGCCTGGAAGAAGTGTTTATAATAATGACTCAAAATGTTTCAAAATGCAATTTCGCATTCAATTCAATGAAAAAAGTGCATGACAACTAGCATTATCCCTAAAAAACAATATTCACAGCAATTTGTTATATAGTTCTGGGAGAGATTTGAATGGAATTCACTGTACTTTCACAGCGGTCATGCAATGTAGCTAAGGCCCTACCAACCAATAAAGGCACTGTACTAGATCTGAGACTGACAAAGGCACATACTCTAACAAAGACCAGTAACTTTCACCAGGGCCAAGAACTTTCACAAGGGCCAAAAACTCTCACAAGGGGCCAGAATTATCACAAGAGCCCTGTACTTACCATAGACCTTGAGCTGACAAGTGACAGTGGTCTCCCCTGCCTTGTTTCTTGCCACACATTTATAGATGCCTGTGTCCTCTGGGAAAGCCTCCAGAATAGATAGGATGTGTACTCCGTCAGGTGTCGACTCCATGTGGAAGTACTTGGATGGCTTGACAATCTGGTTATTACGGTACCAGGTCACTGTTGGAGCTAATACAAATAAGAATAAAATTTTAATTTTCAAGTAATCACGTTTTCATCATAATCATCATGCTGCTGCTTGTACTAGTGCTTGGTTATATTCTCTAGAATGATAATACATGGTTGTAAAATATTGAGGCTTTAAACTGTGCTAATATTGTAATACTTATTGATTTATAGCTTTATTACATTAAAACTGTTAGTTAAAGATGGTTTGAAATACAATCCTTTTTTTGAAGAAAGAACATGATAAGTATCATGTTTTTTATTTGTCACTATTATCCGACATAAACTTTTTATTCTGCCCTACCCGGTGATCCAGTTATTTTGCAGGTGAAGGTCACGGGTTCTCCCTCATCAATGACGAGGTTCTGGGGTGGCTGGGTGCACTCAGGAGCACGGAGGGCCTCCTCCAATGGTTGTACAGTCTCTGGGGATTGTACTGGAACTAAAAGTATACATGTATTGTAATATATATGAAGAATTTGGGAGTTCACAGTTGAACACAAACTGGCTTAATTTCAACTAAACACATACGGTCAAAATTTAAAATCATTAATAACACAAGTCATAAATGGGAAAAGTTTCCCTAAAAATAATCTCTAATACTTACTTTGAACATTAAGACTGGCGGTACACGTAGCCTTGCCGACGTTGTTAATGGCAACGCAGGCGTATTTTCCAGCATCCTCGGCTCGCACCTCGTATATGAGTAGTGTATAGTTGTCGTCTTCGTGGATGAACTTCATCTGCGGGTTGTCTTCCATGGGTTTACCATCCTGGTGGGAGGTCAGATATGTTGAACGTTAATGCCAAATTTAAAAGCTATTTCAGACAATAACACAATTTTGTTATCAGCTGAACTGTTTTTCACAAATATTGATCATATTTGATTGATCATCCAGTTTTCTTTATTTCCAATAGGCCCATGAAGTTAAGAATGCATGTCTCTCAAGATGGTTTAAAACAGAAATTCCAATTCTAACTTGAATCTAACAATGAGATATCCATATGATAACTATGTTATATATGCCTTGGTATTTCAAATAGTCAACAAACCCTCATGCTGAAATGCTTTGATTGGCCATTTGTACAGCTGGATACCCTTATCCCACTAAACACAAGAAGATAGGTAGTGTGACATGACATTTTAAGACACTGATTTTCAAGTATAATGTTAAAACACCTCATAACAATCTAAAGTTGAATGATTTTACTTATCACTTTTGAAAGACAAGCAGCTTATCTAGTGTTTTCCATATTTTTTTCTTTATCTAGTGTTATTTTCTTTATACATGCCAATCATACTCTTTGAAAATACGAACCTGTACAATCTCAAAGTCTGGAGAGCTGACCAGTTGTTGGCCTTCTCTGTACCATGTGACCTCAGGGGCAGGCTGACCTGCCACTCTTACAATCAACTTGACAGGTTCACCCTCTCGGATAGAGATGTCATACAGCCTCTCTGTGAAGCTGGGTGGGATCACTGAGGCTATAAATAGAAACATTACATAATTGTTTACTTTAGTCACTGTTGAATATTAAATTAAGTCTTAAGCGTTTTAGTGCCACAGGCATTCAAAGTCAGCTAATTTTACTTGAGAAAAATCAACCTTGATCTTAAGAACACATTTAATGAGAATACATTGAGGACAGAAATTACTAAACTTTATGGAACAACACAGCAGCATCAATATGACAACATTAAGTTTATATTCATGCTTTGAATTACATTCATGTTTCCAGAAGATTTGCTTTTAAAATTCAGGAGTAACAAAACCTTAAAAACAGTATGCAACACAACCAACAAAATCCTTACCTCGGACAATGAGCTCGGCGGAGCTAGATGCAGATCCGGCCATGCTGGTTGCCTTGCACATGTATTTTCCTGCGTCCTCTGGGAAGGTCTCTGGAATCATTTTTTTTATTTCCGATACCAAATAATATCCTTTATAACTAATAGCTTCATGGTCCTAAATTTCGAGTCAAAATACTGTTTATCTGTACACAAATTACGTGCGTTTTGTTTTGATCATTAAAGTCAAATGATTCTTCATAAATTCATTAAAATCAAATTAATTTGTTTGGCCTTACTTTACATTGTGCCCATTTGAATATATTTATTCAGAGAATATAAACGGCAAAAAACAGTCACACGACAAACAAATGGAATACATCTTTGCCTGGATTAGACGTCTTTGTTATGATAAACATGGTGCAAGTACCTTGAGACGATCACAGATCTAGTTAAAGAGTATGATGTCAATGTACATATTATACCGATAACGCATGAAAAGACTTAAATTAAAACGACTTAATAATGACTACGCTTTATTGAGAAAGATTTTAACCGATCAGGGTTAACTTTGCACAATATATCGTTTGTAATTTGAACATTGAGCTTGCTGCGTAGTTTTCTAATATAATTATTGTATTGAACTAACTTAAAATTGATCAAAATCACACGCATACAAATGAAAAGCATTTAGGTTCTCCTCGTTTTTAACCATTGTAAAATAATTACGCTCATTTCAATATAATAATCAATACCATATCAAAAAGGTTTTATTGAAGAAATCATAAAGGAAATATAAAACCAGTATTCTTTTAAGTGATCACTTTAATCTTACTGAAAAACAAGCTTTTGTATTTTAAGTATCTGTCTTCGAGATTTATATGGTTTATTTCAAATTAAATGGTAAATAAGAAAGAACATAATGAAAATCTCCCATTATACTTGCATTTGTTTAATTTTGTCATATTTTGGTAAAAGATGAAAGGATATATTCAAATTAATTGAATTGATCTTAAATTTAACAGTTTTGTCATTAACTAACAAAATCATTTAGTATTAATGACCTTGTCATGATTTGTCAAAATTTGATCAACAATACAATTATACGAATAATACTTTTACTGATAAGACTAATAATGTTATAATAACAAAAAATAAATAATGTCAAATTTAAAATTACCTCTACTACTCGTTCTACTACTACTTCTACTCGTACTACTGCTACTACTTCTACTACTACTACTACTACTACTACTACTACTACTACTACTACTACTACTACTACTACTACTACTACTACTACTACTACTACTACTACTACTACTACTACTACTACTACTACTACTACTACCTCTACTACTACTGCTACAGCTACTGCTACTGTTACTGCTACTGCTACTGCTACTGCTACTGCTACCGCTACCGCTACCACTACCACTACCACTACCTCTACCACTCCCACTACCACTACTACTACTACTACTACTACTACTACTACTACTACTACTACTACTACTACTACTACTACTACTACTACTACTACTACCACAACTACTACAACTACTACTACTTCAACTACTTCTACTACTACTATAACTACTACCTCTACTTATTCTGCTGCAACTGCTGCAACTGCTACATGTTCCCCTACCTCTACATCTACCTGTTACTCTACCTCTACCTCTACCTCTACTTCTACCTCTTCCTCTAACTCTACATCTTCCTCTACCTCTATCTCTACCGCTACCTCTACCTCTACATCTACATCTACATCTACATTCACCTCTACCTCTATCCCTACCTTTACATCTCCATCTACCTCTACCTCTAACTCTACCAATACTTCTACTTCTTCAACTACCTCTACATCTTCCTCAACCTCTACCTTTACCTCTACCTCTTCCTCTTCCTCTACCACTACCACTACCTGTACCTCTTCTTCTACCTATACCTTTCCTCTACCCCTACCTCTACTTCTAACTCTTCCTCTTCCTCTACCTCTACCTCTTTTGTTACCTCTTCCTCTACATCTTCCTTTACCTCTACCTCAACCTTTTCATCTACCTCTATATCTACCTTTTCCTCTTCCATTACCACTACCACTAAATCTAACAATACCTCTTCCTCTACCTCTACCACGACCTGTACCTTTACCACTACCTCTACCTCTACCACTACCTCTACCTCTACCTCTACCACTAACTCTTCCTCTACCTCTACCTGTGCCTCTACTTCTATCTTTACCTCTGCCACTACCACTACCATTACCTCTACCACTACCATTACCACTATC
This sequence comes from Mya arenaria, assembly GCF_026914265.1. Taxonomy (NCBI): domain Eukaryota; kingdom Metazoa; phylum Mollusca; class Bivalvia; order Myida; family Myidae; genus Mya; species Mya arenaria. The sequence continues at coordinate 38,907,637 of NC_069128.1, read as the reverse complement.
TCTACCTCAACTTCTGCCTCTACCACTCCCTCTTCATCTTCCTCTACCTCTACCTCTAGTTCTAAATCTACCTCTACCTCTACCTCAACCTGGTCTAACCTCTAACTCTACCTCTTCTTAACCTCTACCTCTACAACTACCACTACCACAAAATCTACCTCTACCTCTACCTCTATTACTACCACTACTACTATATCTACCTCTACCACTACCTCTACTTATACATCTACCTCTACCTCTACCTCTACCAATACATCTACCACTACCTCTACCACTACCTCTACCACTACCTCTACATATAACTATACCACTACAACTAATATTGATTCTACATTAAGAAAATACAGAAGCAAAATGCCAATAAAAATAAAAATGATATTCATAATTATTCTAAATATAGTGTTGCATATAATTATTATCAAGTATAAAATGACTTGTTTGGCAGACAACATTAATGAGTAGAACTACATTTGTACACTTACTGTTATCTATAATCATATTAAAGAGGTTTTGTTAATTGATTGTCAGTGTAATATCAACATAGAAACGTATTGTTTATTGGGGCTGCCCCTCCACAGCATTGCGTTGAGACAAACAGTGTTCATGTGTATACCAGTAAAACAGTCCTTAATTCGAAATGTCATATGGATGGTAATGTTATTCATGTTTAAAAAAAAATCAAATCAATTATTAACTATATAATTAACAGACACACAGACAACAGCTATTATACATCCGAGTGCAAATACACGCGTTACCGAACACAAAAGAGATCAGATGAAATTTGATTTAAAAGACTTTTATCGGAATAAATATTTAACATAAAATTGCAACCCTAATTTAAGGCCCAAGTTTGTTGACGTCATTTCGGATTAAAATCTGCCAAATAACTGCACTTTTGTGGTAAAATGTTCTGCATATTTGTTCTTTAAAATGAACATTTTGGAACAATTGACCTTCATAGTCTAACAAAAATTCAATTAACGTTCTTAAGGAACTTCCAATTTCACTTATTACCAGATTTGCCTTTTATTACCTATGGGTTTTTACAATCCCTTAACCTTATTCTTTTAAAAAACAAAATTGAAATAGAATTCACTTAATAAATACATTGTGCACCTTCTAGAACATAAAGTTTACTAAGATGAAGTCGACCTTTTTTTTTGAACGTACTTCAATAAAATCTAGACATTTTGTACTTATTTGAAAAACTACATAATGAATGTCATCGGATCACTTTCCATACAAATTTTGAATGTTGTGAATGTTGCCAATGCTGTGAGTAGCGTGAACATTACGAAATTCATTCATTGTGCGTATGTCGCTACCATATTAAACTTATAAACGACACGAAAATGGTGGAATTTGTTAATTGATCACAAAGATTGAATATCATGTTTCGTGCATGTCTTCAAATCTTTCCATGGCGAATCCCATATTCAAAAGCTTAGGCGTTATTAATTATACAAATGACACGGTGTTGCATTGAAAATATTTAAGCTTCAACAATTTGTCAATAATTCGTTTTTTAACTTCTTCAATAGGGTATATCTTTACCTTGTAAAGATTACCATTACCTTGTAAGTATATTCACTTATTTAGTTGCCGTTGAGAATGAATGAATAGAACACTCTATTTAGTATTGATTTAATTGAGTTAGCTTCGCTGTGCTTTGTGAATTTTCGTTTGATATGGTACAATTATTCGCTGTTTAAATGATCTGTCTCAAAATATTAATTTATATAAACTATGTATAAATTTCTTATTTACCCGTCCTTTATTTAAAATGTTAAGCTATTTATGTTATTATACGAAACATTATTGTATGTTTATTGAATGTCTTAGTTTACAAATACGACAACAGTATAAAACGGCTTCTATACCGCATTTCTTAATCAACTACTTCTTAATTATGAATACATTTTAAACCCTTATTTAAACATTTCTGTTTTGAGTCAGATATAAAGAAAATAATTGTCCAACTATATGATTTCTCCCTATAAACATTAAGGCTGCCAATAGATCGTAGCAGTGTAAAGACTTGTGAGACGGCTCTTATGTCATCTTCATAAGAGCAGTAACGATTGTTCTAAGACGGAAATGTAAATACTATCTACGCTGTTATGACTTACAGCAGAGTATTTATAATTATACCACGATACGTCACGATTATATACGAATACAGTTTAATAAGGTTGAGGTAGACGATGGAACGATCATACAGGTGACTATGTTCGACCACATCCGTTGTGTTGTAACACTGTAGTTCGGACGATGTAGATAATATGGATGTATCTACGACACACCGATACTAAACACAGTTCTTCCTCAGTCTATTTAAGTTATTTGAGATTTTTGCATCTGAAAATATGCTTCTGAAACATGTTAAATGTCTCCAAATTACAGATCAACATGGCACAGGTGTCCGTCACATAGCTTGATCACTAAAATATGGCCATTTAGTCCTTTTATGTTTCACAAAATATATTCAAATTCATAAAATTACATTTTTAGTGATCAATCTATGTGACAGACACCTGTGCAACAGACATATGAAAATTACATTTGGTGACACATTTACAAACACTGATACACTATAATATTGTCCAACCCTTACTGGCTTCGCAATTAAATTCATTATAGTCGCCACAAACTTTCAAATGATCGCGGCTATCTTGGACGCCATCTTGGATATCCAAATATACCCCATAAAAGCTCTGAACGAGCATAATATACAAATACTTCTAGGGTCTTTACGTTTAAACCTTTATTTTGTAATATCATGTTTCCATTACCTTCACAAAGGAGCGGAGGGGCGTATTGTATCGTCCCAAACCGTAACCAGAATTGTACTTACTGCAACTTGGCCAAAGCCAAAGAGGACGGTTCAATATGAACACACTTCATAGTAGCCCGAAACAAACCCAGCTATGATGATTCGCTTTTGCTATCTCTTGTTTTGCAAATATGTGTCAATTGGTATGGCAAAGATGCGACATAAAATTGGGGCTAGTTTTGCCCCAACTCTGGCTTCACGAATATACTCATTCATTTAAAAAAATGCTTTCACACTTCATTTGTGTACAATACATTTCGTCGTTAAAAGGGAAATACTATAATGTTATTAATTAGCTGATTTCATGTTGGCCCAGTTATTTGTCCGAGGTTAGCTGTATTTGCCTAAGCCCGACGGCAAATACAGCTAACCGAGGAAAAATAACTCGGCCAATATGAAATCAGCTAATTAATAAGTATTTTATGAATCAACTATTACCATCTTGGTTAAAAAAAATTAATAACTTACCTTAAGTTCACATTGAAGCCGCATTTTCCCCTTATTTGATTGTGTTGTCTGCCTTTCTAATCTTGACTTTGCAGATTTTGACATGCATTCTTAAAGTGTCATTGCACATACTTGTGACAAAAGCACTGTACAGTGTAAGAGGCAGTCTTAATTTCGTAAATCGTTTGCCGAAACGTCAAGTGTTTCACCTTCGTCATCTATTTTATCGCTGTACAAAATCATAATAGTCGTAAATTCCACCAATGGGTTAAAAACAACTGTAATATCAAACCGTACAAAGTGGTTCAAGTATTTAATAGGTTCAAGTAATCCAAAAAGGTTAATACGATGCAAAAAAAATCAAAACAGTCGGAAAACGGAAAACAAAATGGCTACCTTTTTAGATAATTCCTAGCATATTTTTCAGATTAGGCAAGTTTCGACAGAAAATGAAAATAGTCCATTTCTCAAATCCTATATTAGGGAGAATTGTAGCCAATCAAAACTGATAAAACTTGTTGTGTATTTAACTTCAGCCAAAAGCGACACCTCGTGCTGATAAGCCACGCTTCTGTACTACTACATGCTGCATGCTATCACAGTAATTTAGTTCTTAATGACTGTTCTCAAGTACTAGTAATAAAACTGTTGTTATTTCTTGTTGTAAACACAACAAAACTCATATAGGTCTAGTTTCGTTGATATTGTCCGAGTTTGGTCGATATTGAGCGAGTTTTGACATATATTGCCTTCAATTCTCTGGTAGTGGTACCGCGATTGTCCCCGTATCTCGCCAAAAACGTATAAAAAAATAGTTGATTAATAATATAAAATACAAAGATTATTTTTTGATTCAGCGAAACGCTTTGTCCCGATACCGCTAAACACTCACAAGAAGATGATAAATCAAAAACGGAAGTAGCACTTTGCACACTTTGCAAAATGTGGCGGGTCGAAAATAAAGCAATTGGCTGATATTTGGTTTCTAAACGGTATGAGTCATGTGTCATTAATACAGTTTTATAACCTACATAATAAAATTACGGTAAGTCGGTATGGCCTTATTCAGTTCATTTTACTATTCAGCTACATAATAATTTATCTGTCATTGATCTTCTTAAATAAAGCGTTTATATCAAAGTCGGTATAAAATATAAGACACCATTTGTAACATAAATATTATCTTAAACCTTACAAATAGAAACGTAGCAAGGTCCTACCGTAGCTTTAGTAAAACTAAATAGACATGTAACTTAAAACCTTAGAACGTTATTGAGCATGTAAAATGTACAAAAAGGTAAACATGTATTTGGTTCTTCCGTATTTGCACTAGAAAAGAATGTTAAATTATGACTCATTTTAACCATATGATATCGACAGAGTGCATGTAACTAGGTTATAAACACACTCATGGGAGGAAACTAGAGCTTATGCACTTAAATGGAGATCTTGAATAATCTGCCCTGTAATCATTGTATTATTTTCAATTAATGATGTCACGTTTGAGTATGCATCAGAAATACCGTGTACGTGGGAATGTATTGTGTGTATTATTCCTAAGTGCGTTCGTTTAACCCTTATCAACCTAGATTTGCTGACTGACAGCAGACATTTAACTGCTTAGTGTACGGTAAATACTTTAAATGCAAATCTATTTGATGTAATAATTATATTGGTAGTTGATGATTGTTAAAATGTTACAATTATTATGAAACAATACTATTCAATAGTATTACTCTTTGGCGTTTCCTGTTAAAAAAAACATTCGTCTTGACTAATATTCTCAAGTCACAATTGATTAAACCTCGATTTTGTTTAATCACAGTCATATTTATAACTTTTATATCTGAATTGTCGATGTTGTCTGATTTATTTTCTTACGAAAATATTGAATTGCAACATTTAACGGCGTTACAATATTTTCATTATCGTTATCAAGCCCGGAGTTTCACCTGATACAGATTATAAAATAAACCGAGCCCTAAATTAATAAAACTTGATAGTGGATTTAAATACTGGTCTTAATTGGATATAAGAAGGATGTAACTTATCGGATTACTTGATATATAAAGGACTTTCAGTTGAACTGACGCAAACGATGATGACCAAAAATTACATACTAAATACTTCCCGAGGATAGCACTCCAAGGAAATTATATGAATAAGCAATACATATGTATATCGGGAATGTCCAAATATGCTTAAAGAAAGATAAACGGATACGTACAATGATTAATTCCTATTGGATTTCGGCAATGCTACTGGCTTCAACACTGAGGCAATCTTTGAAAGTAAAATTACAACTACATATACTCGTTTTAAAATTCATGTTCATATTCATATATGTTAGTTAAAAAACAATTTTAAATGATGTTAGAGTTCTTTATGATTGTGTCTTGAACTTGTGTTAGGTAGAAACTTCATGTTTTTTTGAAAACATACATGTGGTAATTGTATTGTACATATTCTTGAACAAAGGTTGAAATACAAATCAAGTTATTTGATATTTTGTGTTGGGTCGTCCGGTTCTACCTCACATATTTCAAAACATTAATACATCAAACAATTCCTTTGTACCTGTAATAACTGCTTGAATATCAAGAATTATATTCGAACGTGATATAAATAAAAACAGTTATGCTTGGATACGATTTTTCCGATGTTACTTTAGAAATGACGTTACGTTAATTTACATAATGGTGAGTTTCAAAAACTACAATTTTCGGTCATTTTACATCATTTTAGGAACACAATAAAACTGTATCTTTGTCTCTTAAACGTATTGTTTTGTTTCTGTTTTAATATCGCAAATTATTTCAACTTGTGACCAACTATACGATGCATTACCTATTTGCATTGCTTACCTATTTTAATGTATCTTGTTGAAACACTTAACATACAAATGTTAACATAGGTATTCGTCATCACAGTCATATGGATCAGTTTATATATGATAACATGCACATATATAAAATGTACTGATGAAAACGTCGATATATCAAAATTAACACTTAAAAATGAGAGGCGAAACCACGTATTATAGTTTTTTTGTTCATGGTTATTGGCATGGGGTATCAAAAATTTGAATATACAGTTTATATAAACAAAATAAGCGTAATTGAAACATCTTCAAGCCAAAACTATTTATGAAGATGTAAGGTCTCCTTTCATGGAACAATTTAGTACAGAAGAAGTTTTCGAAGCAGAGGAAATCTGGATCGAGTCCAACATATATCGTATCAGAAGCTGTCACGTTTATCAGCAATCAACTGTACGACTTCACTTTACACTGAAGCATCAGTCAGGATAACTTGCATGCATATGTTTAAACAACGTATATAAACAAATATTAATTAAAAGAAATATGTCACATGTGATGTAAGTATAGTATTCGTGTTCAAGTTGTTAGGGTTTACATCTACTTGCTCGTATGTCCAAGGTATAGAGCTGTTCAGATATAGCCGGTTGTTGACCCGGCTGTTAGTTTTTACTCTGAGTACACCCCCTCTATCATGAAAGTATGGACCCGCCCTTGATCTGAAAAAAACACCTGTGTGTTGGATCTAATTCAGTGCAACACAACAAAAATTTGATTCAACTCACAGGAAAAATTGAGGCGATTATATACTGTCGTTGATACGACCCGCTTTTTGTGGGAATTAAAACCAATAACTCTCGATATTGGACGCCTTACAACGGATATATACGGGCGATTGTAATGGGTGTACATGTGTTTATTAGAAACAGGGTAAAGGGAGACATGTCAAGCCGTTAATGTATCTTTAAAACAAGTGGTGTTATGAACATTCAAGGTCAAGTTTGAACCATAGCATGTATAAAATGTCTCTCTTTATTTTCCGATTATTATGTACATCTAGTATACAGTATAATGCCAATTAAAAAGCATTTTCATAATTCATATTTATTTTGGAAACAAAGTATGACAATGAATACATTTTGTGATTATATTATGAAACGACTGAAACGTTGAAACCCTAATTATGATATGATACAGTTTTAATGGATACCTGCAGCGCTTCCAAAATAAAATAAAATACAATGTAAGATAAGATACATGAACAGAAAGTTAATCCTCAATCCATTTGCTTTCTGTCGTATTAAACTGCATAGCACTGCGTTTTGTATTACAATGTTGTTCACGTATATGCTACATTTATTTATCTTGTATTCTTTACTAGTATCTCTCCTTATCTAAACCATTCGATATAGTACAATCATGATTAGACTTAGATGATATAATACGTTAAAAGTCCAACTTGATGATTGTATAAGTGATTAGTATCTGGAGAACTGACGTATGCAATTATAGTTAAAAATGATATACACGATTATACATGCAAGACATTTCGAATGACACATAATACATAAAACGTTTTCAACTAAAATCTCTCTAAGTGTATATACGACACTAAACACGAAATACATTTTGGTCAGTTGTAATGTTACAATGGAAACTACAGGGTCAAGCCAAGAAGTCAAAGAATTAAACAACCAATGTTTTAAGATGCAAATGGTTAGAAGCCGAAATACTCAAAACGAGATACAAATCGTTCACACATTACGGTTCGACCATACATGCACTATAAAAGCTTCATTGATATATGTTGGAACTGCCCGTGAAAGGTGAGCTGGTTGGGATTAGAGTCATTTGATGCGCTGACAACATCACAATATAGACAACATCTATCCTCATTTTATCATATTATTTCCAAGCGCTGTGCAAAAGAGTTTATAATACCAAATACGTTGAAAAAACATTTTGTTTGAGTCAGTCGTGCATTTAACCCGGAAATTTACCATTAATAAAGCAAACTAACAAATTACGTTTGAGATCTTTGTGGTCAAGGATTCATGATTTGGCTTGAACCAAAAGCAAAAACACCTGTTCTCACAGGACCATCAAAGTGATGTTAACCCATCATGTAGTGATACCTCGATATAAATGTAAACCACTCTTTTTTTGTCTTGTGATCTTGTTGTTAAAGATAGTTGAAGTATTGTGTCTTTGAACACTGCCATAGTTGAGGAATTGACTGCGTGACGTACGCCTGTAGTTTCCATTGTATCATTTTTATTATTTTTTTTTTCCTTTTTTCCATGACATTGTGAATAAGCCCGATATTATAACGTGTATTCATATCTTCTACATGGGTTAATATCAACGTATTGTTATTCCTGTTTGTGAACATCAATAAATATTGGATTGAAAATATACAATAAACGCACACATAGCGCATGGTCAATGATAAGATTATAAATTCACACGAATTATATAATCCCTTTTTAAAGAGGAACGATTAGTAAAAACACATCAAGAAAAACACAATTACTGTCAAATATTATCAATCATGGAATGAAGATTAATCATTTACATATCGTACTGTGTTAAGCATAGTATAATGGTAATAACATGGGAAACTTCAGCTGACAAACAAATAATCTTGCACACCGGATAGGCATTTCCGGTGAAGTTAGCCATCCTGCAAAGCAGATCTGACACCCCATGTCAAAAACGTCATGCAATACAACTCGTCACTTCTTACTTATTTTATTGTATGGTTAAAAACGTACAGTATGCCTTCAAAAAAGCGCTATGAATATATAATTAAGCAAGATATATAACTAAAAAGGAAATAAATAGTCGTCACAAACGCACTTTTTTTAGGTACCATATGGCGCCAACAGTGATCAAAAACTACAACGCGTCATGATTTCAGTTTTTTGCAAAATTTAAAAACATATATCATCTACGCCAGTTTTACCAAAAAACTATATATGTAGGTATGAAATACATATCATGTTTAATCTTGTCGGATAAAAAAATCCGACCTTCGGGCACGCTGAAAGACCGGTAACTTGACAAGCCTCGTGACCGACTTTCGTGCGGGCCCTCGGGTTGGATTATTCTTTTCGGACACGGAAACGCAGGATAGAAATTAGTATTCCTAAATAAGATGTAAAAGATTTATGCCTAACTGAGACTCAACAAGGGACATACGACAGAGCATCGCTGCCACTCGAATCAAAACACTTGTCTAAATTGTGTTGGGTAATACATATAGTGGATTTCATCACAATTGCTAATACATATATATATAAGCCCGATATGTATATGTATATATATGACTACCACTGTACGCACGGTCTATGCTTGTTCTGCGTTTAGTCAATCGCTCCGGAATATTTCTTCTTTTTATATTCGTATGGTAAAAGTTACTTAGTAAAATCATACGTGTAGTAATATAAATAAAACATGGATCAAACGTTGTAACAACCACATTATCTGTTCTAAGGAAGAAAAAACATCCCCTGAAACATCCTTTAAAACACGCTTAATTATTTTTAACTCGAAACGTTTGAGAAAAATTATATCCAAAACAGACTACCTGGGATAACAAACAAAACAAAAATTAAAGCTCTACATTTGCTTCTGTTAAGATTGTGTCTGCAAAGTCCGCTTACATCCCATTTAAGAACTCAGCGCAACGTCGAGCAAGCGTGGATCTGAAGTTATAAGCCGTATTTAATTAACTATGATATAATAAACATATTAAAACAAAAGTATATGCACAATACCCATCATGATATTGAATATCACATTGAAAACTGCAGAATTATATGTAAACCAAGCTACTACATCAGTCTTGTGACTTTGATATTTGACGATAACACTTCTTAAATAAAAGTATCAATGTATCCAGATCTAATACTTTTAATACACTTTATAAAAAAATAACTTACATCCAAATTGCAAAAACACATTATATATACTTATTCAATATCTAAAATTGTATGCATAATACACATAATTATGTTTCCATGCAGAATCACATGTCAGTTATATAATTATTATTTATAATAATCTCAGTTTAACCATTTACATTCCTTTATTAGACGAGCATTTCGAAACTAAGTGCAATAAAGTCACAGAAACGAACTCGATGGTAGGGAGAAAGATACCAGATTGGCATGCCATGTTATATACATTCTACATACAGTACGAGCATGCATTGTTTTCAATATATGACATTATCATTTGGAGAGAGCATTTCGACAACATAAAACTAAAGCAAGCTACCGACCGTCGACAGTAAAGGTCCCGTACAGCTTCTCCGTCTGATCTATATTCGCCTCTGTGATACCTTTGGCTAACAGCTCCGCTTTCAATTTCTTTGGGTATCCATTGTACGACGCTGCTCTAAACACTCTAAAAATAGAACTTAACTGCATATATACATGTATTCAACGTAACGCGAAGGTGATCCGCAACTTTGTAAGATTGACGGTAAACTATAACTATTCAGACACTGTTTATTTTATAGGTAACATCTGAGGTCACACTCATGTAGGAAGGACTAGCGAGTCACATTAGTTGGATAGTAACGTTTATAATAATTATACAAATACACAAATGCATGTTACTCATACTTACAACGTATTATATGATAATTTGAACTTTGTTTCAATGCAACGTATAAATAAAAAAAGCAAACTGGTTCTTCTGTACACATATAGTTGTTCCTGACCTCTTGAAAACTGTCTACATTCTACATTATATATAAGAATACATTTCAATTATAGTGTGTAATTAAAAGTTTAATTAAACAGTATAAATCAGTAACTTGTTAAAGCTTGAGTACTGGGGAAATGATTTGAGGCATTTAAACAAAAGAGCTGCATTGCAGTTTATTTTTTTTGAAAATTCTTGAATTCAGTGCTACATAGTTCAACAATGTTAAATTTCACGGCAACTATGACAGTGACATACAGGATATTTTTTCAATTCATTGTAAGATCGTAATTTATTTCATTAGCTTCATAGAAAACATATTTTTACGAGTGGCGAATCCAAGGATAAAACTATACTATTTCTTTGATCAAGCGTGAAATTTAATCGCATGTTACGATAAAATAAAATAAAGTTTCTTTTCGGAGTTTATTTAGTATTTCTTTTTCTAAAAAACCCTTTGACAACTATTTCCCCCGCCGCTACCCAACGGACGCACTTAACGTACTTTTTAATAGATTATAATTCAGTCGTGTTTTTTTGTGCAAACTTTTATGAACATTAATTATTGAACGTGTATTAATGCATCAAATAATAACGAAAGCAGTTTTAAATTAAACCGGGCATTAGTATATAACTAAATTACTACGTGGCCATTTATTGAGCTAACATTTAAAAGGCCGTTTTTAACATTTTTGATATTTGGTAACATTGATACAACATCCTATTTATGTTCGAGCTGTTGTTTTTGTCGGTTTTAATGCAAGCAAATGTTCGCACATTCAGCTTCAAAGTTCATAAAAAAGTTTGAAAAACATAATTACCATTTTTATAATAAACGGTAAGTTGTTTATTTCCAAATATATCTTTATTTAAACTTATGCAACCTCTTGCAAATCTTAAATTATTTTAGCAATATTTTGTGGTTCAAAGCTGACGTAATTAGTTTTGTCAAAGAGAAAGTACCTAAAATGTCATTTTATAGAAGTTCTAAAAGTTGATATTTTGAATCCGAATTTTGCATTTACTTAATTTTCAAACTCCGTATTTCATCTAAAGGCATAACATTAAGTATGTTAATCCGCATTTTCTTCACACATAATGTTTGTTAAATATGAAATTATTTGCCTCCGTTTTAATTAATAGAGCTTTCTTAATAATACGGCGACCGTATTGTATTCGTATTATAATATTTTACTCCTTGAATATCTTGCGTGAAGACAGCCCATAATGTAAATGTTATGGTTTAAACAGATGCAATGCCACAATTTCTGTTATTTTAAAAACATATCCAGCTGATCATTAAACACACATGATATAAGTTGTAGACATACGGACGGTATACACGCAATATAAACATTTAACAAGAGTACCATGATGGAATGCTCAACGCTCGCCCGTTTGTGTTCACTATATCAGAGGGCATAACTTAAACGCTATGTGATGAATGGACTTCTAACCCAAGTTAAGAATCTTTATGTGAGTAAGTGTACAGATTTTTGTGCTCATAATATCTACGGTTTTGATATTAAGACTTACGATAAAATATGCATTTAACTCAATCTTAATATTTCGCATGAAACAAAACACATATTTAAAGTTTCATATAATGAGTGTAGAATTGAAAGTGATATTTTTTATCAACAGGTCTTCTTTCTTTAAAAAACAAATTTTTAAATGTTTGCAAATATGTAATATTATCAGATTCTGCACTTGATTGTAGAAAGTAACCCTGTGAGTTTGTTTTTAAATTTTAAATAATTAAATTAATTCTGACAGGGTTAATCGGAATCAGAGTTGTAAAATTTGACCAACGGTTTTTGCAATTAAACTGGGATTTAAGATCCCACGGCGCATGCAAAATTCGTCATTTACGCAGTATTCTATTATAACGCATTGCATATTACCACCTGCTACTAAAGAAACATTTTTTGTATGATTACATAAGAATTTCATTTTAAGCTCATGTCTTTATATTTAGGATTTGTCTGCAAACACACTTAAGAATCTATGGCGTCAGTTGTATGACGTCATCATTTCCGAGCTTTCCGTGCGCCTTTTAATTATAGGAGTTGACTGACTGAAACAATAAATTAATTACAAAAATAAAATCATTTGATGAAATGGGTTTGCTTCTCTCACTGATTCGTTTCGCGTCATTACTATGAAATGGTTTGCTTCTCTCACTGATTCGTTTCGCGTCATTACTATGAAATGGGTTTGCTTCTCTCACTGATTCGTTTCGCGTCATTACTATGAAATGGGTTTGCCTCTCTCACTGATTCGTTTCGCGTAATTACTATGAAATGGGTTTGCCTCCCTCACTGATTCGTTTCGCGTAATTACTATGAAATGGGTTTGCCTCCCTCACTGATTCGTTTCGCGCCATTACTATGAAATGGGTTTGCCTCCCTCACTGATTCGTTTCGCGTCATTACTATGAAATGGGTTTGCCTCTCTCACTGATTCGTTTCGCGTCATTACTATGAAATGGGTTTGCCTCTCTCACTGATTCGTTTCGCGTCATTACTATGAAATGGGTTTGACTCTCTCACTGATTCATTTCGCGTCATTACTATGAAATGGGTGGAAAACACGTTATAATTGGTGTTGCGGAAACATCAGGAAATGATTCTTTTACTGACGTTACACACTGAATGTTACGTTACGAATATGATCTTCATTTTAAACGAAGTCTACATTATTTTTAAACCTCATGGACGGTGACGTCGTGCTCCGTGATCCTCGTACATTGATTTTGTATACAATAGATTCCATTATAAACAAAACATGTTGAAAAAACATTGCATTCATCTACAAGATCATTAGTGATCTGTTTTTCGATAAAAATAATTATATTGTATGAATATTGTATTCATAATTATATATCTATGCCTAATACTGAATATTACATAAGAAATTATTCAGTCCGTCATTTGTATAAGAGCCGTAGCTAATATTTTTTTGGTATGAACCAAATCGTATTAATGTTATTCCCGTAATGAGCAATATGTTATCAAGACTTCTAAACGATGTATTCTACCAAAGAACTATATTGCATGTTTCGGAATCCTTATTTTACATTCTGCACCATTGATAATATATTGAGTGTATACATGCTATACCATTGAAGTAATGTTGTGTACGGAAGGAAATGTTTTGAAACAAATACGTTCAAAAATTGAGAATTGACACTTCCCTAATGAGCGATCAGTTGTGTTTATTTCTAAAAACATCTTCAGTGAAACATATGCAACTGTCTTTACGATCAATTATTATTTGTCATCATTTACAGATTCTAAAGTGCCGAATTTATTCAGGTGAAAGGGAACTGAATGCAATTGCTTTAAAAAAGTTCTGAAGTTGATAATTTCACCCCTTAGTTTGAAGTTCAATATCAAATTTATATTTTAACTGTGGTTATTACACTAATAAAACTCCTTAGTTTATTGAAAAACATGAAAATAGCATTCATACGCTGCTTTAGTTATACGTCATGTAAACATAACTAACTTTACCTATTTTGAACTCCACCACTGACCTATTGAAACGTTATATGCTATTAAAAATGGCTTAACCTTACTACCACTTACAACATGCTTTGTACATGTGATGTATATAATTGTACTTTTTAAAAAAAAGTAATACTAGCCCAAAACGTTCATACATGGGCCCCTTTAGTCCTACATGGGTCCCTTTAGTCCTACATGGGCTCTTTTAACGAGATGGCACTCAGAACATAGTTCTCCTGCATTAAAACAGTTAACACCTATGCCTTCCTAAACGCTCTTAATTGACTCTTATTTTACATATTATAAAATTTATTTTTCTTACAGGTCATACACTGATCCTTCATACAATGAAATGCCATCCAGGACAACCTTTCCTTCCTTTCCCAAGTTGAACATCAGCCCTCTCCTGAACGCCGCCTTTAACATCCTACATAGCAGCTCGCTCTTAGTGCCGGTCCTCAAGTATCCTTTGAACGTGTCGCCTTTATACGAGCTTCCCGGGGACGGATGGTGCGCCTGCGAGAAGGGAAGACAAACGTTGTGTTAGACGAGATGGAATGGATTTAACTTCTAAGAACACATTTACCATAGAATGCATTGAACTTGAAACTTAATTTGACAGGAAAATATATTGCCAGAAACAACGGAACAATTCTGATTTTAATATAAGCATCCATGATATTTCTGTTCTAAAAGTATGCTTTTCGGCATGTAATAATCCCTAAAGTGTACAAATAATACGGGAGGATAAAAGTAAAAATATAAATAATGACATTAAAGCAAAAGTACGGGCATTGTTAGATACATTAAAATATAGTTTGCGTATGTGGAATAAATTACGATATCTACAGGTTAAAGAGTTTTAAGAAAAGTAAACGCAAAACAATCATATAACGTTACTGCATATAGGTTACACTAATTTATTTCAATTACCGAAAACAAAGAAAATTGCCATTATTAATTACAAAGCTAATTCGTGTATATGATAGATGCGTAGAGTGAAATACCCATTCTGTGATCGTAGCTTATTATTTGGTTCTACGGAGAAATGAAATGATTTATTCCCGACTTAATAATATATTCTTACTAAAGTTAGAAAATACAATTTCGGTGATGTAATAAGTATGCTGGTGTTTAATTTATTTTTAAGCAAAATAGAACATATATCGAGTAACATCTATACAACAATAGATTGGACTGTAATACATGATCATGTGTATTTAAAAAATAAACTCGATTGCGCATTATCACGCTTGGGACAAAGATTCCTTTTTTCTACAATATATCCAAATGTTCTACTAGAAAAGAACAATTTGATTCAGTCAGTTTGTGCATCGTTATTTTCCCGAGGCAAAACAGTTGTATTGCAGGTCGATTTTATCAATGTATATTTCCCCTAAAAGCTTTAAATGCATAGCAATAAAATACTGGCATTCCCGATGACATCAACAAATATGACGTACGAGGCAAAATCGTATACTTGTGACATAGATTATGCTTAGTGTGTTGTGTCTTCTACTGTCTTCTTAGTGTAATCTTCCACACTTTCCTAAATATCTTGATTTATGATTATTCAATAAAATTAGTTAATTGTACCACATCTTTTCCCTTTTTGCTTTCAATATAAACATATAATCCATTTAGTAT